>NC_090246.1:39660690-39703370 GCF_037325665.1 Littorina saxatilis
GAGAGACAGAGACAAGGAAAGACAAGGGAGGGGGAGAGAGAAGGGTACTGTAGTGAGAGGGAGAGAGAGAGGTACAGACAGACAGATAGACAGACAGACAGACAGACAGACAGACAGACAGACAGACAGACAGACAGACAGGCAGTGTGACAGGCAATATGACAGAAATAGAGCGGACCTGTTTTAACTAGGTTAACATTTTGACAAAAGACATTCTTGCAAGTAAGCGAACTATGCCTGGCCTATATGTTAAGAAAATATACAATTCTTTTGTCCTCATGTTTCTTTTACATTTCTTTTTCCTAATGGGTAGGGATATAGGCCTACGACCGGGACTCTCTTGAAATGTAACACCGGTGTCTCCATGCTGATAAATGAACAGGTTGCAGTTTAGCCTGCGCGTTCCAAAGAAAATATAACATTATAGGACTGAAATTGTAAACCCAAGATTTTGAAAACTTGAAGTTTACGAACAGAAGCGATAACCGGATTTTCTTTCATGCTCAGTCGGTATAGACGAAGAAAAAGATAACCAAAGTGTTGAAATTCAAATCGCGTAATACCAAATATGAATTTGGCATCCAAAGAAAACAAAGATGACTGGAGAAACATTGTCGAGTGCAGCTTTCACGAATGCGCCGCCCACTTTCTCAAAATGGCACTGTAGTTTTGACAAAGGACGATAACTGTACGTATTTACTGTTGCAGGTAGTGTTCGTGCAATGTTGGTGAAACATTGAGAACGACAGAGGAATGTGCATTATGGCAAATGGATCACTGTACTGCAGATTGAAATTTAGACGATAGACACAAAAGTGCCTTTGAAGAGAGTTAACCGTCAAACAGCACGAGCAGACAAGGTAAATACCACACGCGTCCGCAGGTGCAGAGAATAAGCTTTCTGGATCAAAACAAACATGAAATACATCACAGCCGGCTCAACGCTTCAAGGGACGAAAACGTCATTAGTAAAGAATGACAACTCATGCGCATGTTGACACAACTACTTTTTCTAAACTAACATCCGTTTGCTTAAACAACAACTTTCGCACAAACACACACACACACACACTCAAACACACAGACACACGCACGCACGCACGCGCAAAACACACACACACACACACACACACACACACACACACACACACACACACTCACACTCACACACGCACTCTCTCTCTCTCTCCACCTCCACGTGAGTCCCACAACAGAAATAAAATAATCGGCTTAGCGCATTCTAAACCGACGAACTTCAGGAACGTGATTCGCATCCCGCAAACAAAACGGATTCATTCAGAAACAACTGTGCGAAGGACCCAGCTCGAGCTTGCTGAATGGCGACAGCGTGTCAAACTTAAACTAATTCCATGTGTCCACTTTTAAACTAAGGCTGGATACTCGTGCCAATGCAAGCCACCCAAGCTGTCAAAACAAAGGAAGCGTCACACGGCACACTTGGCGGATTTCTGTTTTACATCCAAATGCAAATGCTGCACTTGTCTTACCGAGGAACGGAAGCACGTTGCCGTCTGGGAAGGGCTTCTGCACCTGACGCAGTAGACCACTCCGGAATACTTCCAGACTGCGCTCCCCTGCCTTGACGGAAACTACTTCCGGTGTAACAGATTTCCCATTCAAGGGTGTTTCTATCTGCTGAGGTTTCGCTGAGGTCACGATGACCTTTTTTGATTTATAGTTTTCAGAACGATCGGTCGTTTTAGTCCTAAACTAAAACTTTTCACATGAGCTAGATGGATTTAGATGATAACTGAAGGAAAAGCGGACGAGAGTGACACGAACTGCAAGTATAAATCGAATAATGTTCGAACATATTTTACACACACACACACACACACATACACACATACACCCACACACACTCTCTCTCTTTCTCTCTCTGATGAACACACACGTCGAATTACTGAACTCTTCGCCCCCACCTGACAGGAAGTTTGCTTTTAAATGCTATTACCTAGCATCCGACTCAAATGAAAATGTTTGCGCAATATCCGGTTCACATGATGGCGGTCATGCCATCTCAATAGTTGACAGGTTATTTGTATAAACAGAAATAAGTGCTTCCGGAAAAAGAAAGACAAAAGAATGCAAAGGAAACACAAATTTAGCGACGTCGGCACCAACCCACCTCAACCGCCATCCCGAAACCCCCCTCCTGCTCATCACCTTTAATGGCAAGAAGAAGAAGAAACAACAAGTCGCGTAAGGCGAAATTACTACATTTAGTCAAGCTGTCGAACTCACGGAATAAAACTGAACGCACTGTATTTTTTTCACCAAGACAGTACAGCTTCGTCGATCCCCGCGTGAAGGAAATCGCTCACCTTCCACGTGCAAAACGTAGTGATATTGACACGCCAGATTAGCGCGGTAGCGTATTGTGCTAAGCAGGAAAGCGCGCTTTTCTGTATTCTTGTTAACTTTCTGAGCTTGTTTTGAATACAACCTATCATAGCTATAAGTTTTTGGAATCAGGAAATGATAAAGAATAAGATGAAATCATTTTTGGGTCGATTTCTTAAATTTTAATCGTAAGACTAATTAATCTATTTTCGTTAATTGTGATCACATTTTAAGAGTAAACATGACATATGTATATATTTTTAGATTCAGAATGTGATGAAGAATACGACGCAATCAATTTTAAATCTGTTTGCGAAAAATCGATTTTAATGACAACTTTAATGAGCAAACTCATTAATTAAATTTTAAGCCTCCAAGCTGAAATGCAATACCAAAGTTCGGGCTTCGTCGAAGACTATTTGACCAAAATTTCAACCAATTTGATTGAGAAATGAGAGCGTGACAGTGCCGCCTCAACTTTCACGAAAAGCCGGATATGACGTCATCAAAGACATTTATAAAAAAAAGAAAAAAAGTCTGGAGATACCATACTCAGGATCTCTCATGTCAAGTTTCATGAAGATCGGTCCAGTAGTTTTCTCTGAATCGCTCTACACACACACACAGACACACACACATACACCACGACCCTCGTCTCGATTCCCCCCTCTACGTTAAAACATTTAGTCAAAACTTGACTAAATGCAACAAGTCGCGTAAGGCGAAATTACTACATTTAGTCAAGCTGTGGAACTCACAGAATGAAACTGAACGCACTGCATTTTGTATCAATGACCGTAGTCCGCCGCTCGTACAAAGCCGGATATGACGTCATCAAAGACATTTATCGAAAAAATGTAAAAACATCCGGGAATATCATACTCAGGCCCTAATGTAAAATTTCATTAAGATTGGTCCAGTAGTTTACTCTGAATCGCTCTACACACACACACACACACGCACAGACACACACGTACCTAAAGTGTGGATGGTTACCTAAGAGGCGGCACTGGGTGTAGTGCCTTTCTAGTGCACTTGCACTACAACAGCACTGGGTGCAGTACTCGCTCCGGCATCGAAGAATTTTGCACTAAAAAATGCACAAAATTTGACCTATTTCGTCGCCTATAGGGGACGGAAAGAATGTCATTTTGAACATTGTTATGACATTCTTTCCGTCAAAAAAGTCAATTTAACGGTGTTAAATGAAGCGACCATCCACACAATTAGGTCGCCATCTTATGGTGATTTAGGCAACCAAACCTGTGGAAACATGGGTACACACACACACACACACACACGCACACACGCACACACACACACACACACACATACACCACGACCCACGTCTCGATTCCCCCTCTATGTTAAAACATTTAGTCAAAACTTGACTAAATGTAAAAAGAAGACACAAAACCCTAAGTATCATGATCATCATCATGATCATGATCATGATCATCATCATCATCATCATCATCATCAGCAGCAGCAGCAGCAGCAGCAGCAGCAGCAGCAACAACAATAATGACAGCAGCAGCAACACCAACGCAATCAACAACAACTGCAAAACCAGCAACAAGAAAGATGTGGGACCTCAACAACAGTCAGTTCTGCATTGATACTGACCAGCGGGATAACACTGAATAATATAACATAAACGACCCAGGTGGTTGGCCTTAGTATCTTATGTTCTCTTAACGTGATACACTTTTTGTCGATTCTTGTATCTATACAGGTGCCCTCGGACAATTTAAATGTTGTTGTTGTTGTTAAGAGATTAAGATTTTAAACAACATTTAAATCACCGACTGAAAAATAATCTGAGTTGACCGAGAACAAAACAAAGAAAAATACCGATCCTGATCTCGGCTTACCCTCTGAGTTCTCGAGACAAGAAGCATGAACAACCAACCAACCATTCTGTATTTACACTAGTTCAGTTATAACTAAACTCGATGGTTACAGCAGCCAAAGCAGATAACTCCCAATGTGAGAGCCAAAACACACTTTCCCATTTACTTCGTGTCTGTCCGCCACACCAAATTATGTATCATTACAGTTGCGCCAATTACAATTTGTTCGCAGTAAATTTGTATTTGCGCTTAGTGTAGCTATGCATCATGCGGGGTCCGTGAAACCGAAGGCGCCATGTGACACATTCATCTGGCATGAAAGTCTGAAAATCCACGCCCCGACTCTGGCTTTTTGTCTGGAAATCCAACACAGTAGACAAACAACCAGAGTTATTGTAATTGGCCAATTACACATTGTCTGGGTTTGGAGATGACAAATTGAGAATAATGTTTTTGGAGCTCAAGTTTAAACAAATTATTCTTCTCTTGAGTCATCATTGCTGCTACCTGGATATGATTCCAGTTCCAGCGTAAACTTCTCAAAAGACACGTTCAAAGATAGGCGTACTTCATGGCTATTGGAGCTTCATGACTGCACAAGGGGGAATGCGATGTTGTTGTTTTTGTTTTGTAATCCGATTTGAGTACTGTTTTTGCAAGATATGGAAAAAAGCATGTTTTTACTCGATAAAGAAAAGAAGAGAATTACCAAACGTAAACGGTTATGAGAAACAGAATGTATTAATACACTGGTAGAGTTTATGCATGTTCTCTTTGGAACAATGGCGCTCGTGGGACAGAATATGTTGATAACTGGAGCTGCAGAAGATGAGGAGTAGTTTAGGAAATCTAACATTCAAAAACACCACAACCACCACCATCACCATAACAACAACAACAAACAAGAAATTCCTCCGAGGTAGGAAAAACACCCCCGTTGGTCAAAGGGAAATAACCATTCTCACTGCCACCAACTGAGAAGGTTATTTCCCTTTGACCATTAATATGTCCCTCTATAAGTCCTTGTAGAATCTTAATCCACCAATAACTCCCTAACCGTGTGTTTGACTGGTCCCAATTTTTGTAAGGACCGTCTCAGGAATGTATAGAACCTGTTCACCAAGTTTGGTGACGATCGGTCCGTTCATTCTTGAGATCTATATGCGAACACAAACACACAAACAAACAAACAAACAAACAAACAAACAAACAAACACATCGACCGAATCCTATACACACCCCTATACCGGGGGTGTAACAACAACAAATGTCTTGTCCAAACTCAGTGTTATCAATGTCAGTATGCAATCGTCGGATCATGTAAAAACGAAGGGGGGTGGGTGATACCAGAGAAGAGCTGCAAGTCTCTTCAAACAGAATTCACGGTGAATTGGAGTACTTTCATCGAGATTGGGCCTGCAGTGAATAAATAATGGGTAAATCGAAAGTGCCCAAGCGTGGGCGTAATGGGATAACACGTTTGCCATTTGCACGTTCCAGCAGATAGGTCTGAATACAGCATTCTCCGTTCCAAGCAAACTCATTCTCTTTGCTTTTATGTTCTGGGTGGCCGAGTGGTAAATGTACTTGCCTCGGAAGCGAGAGGTTGCGAGTTCGACTGACCCTGGGTCAGGGCGTTAGCAATTTTCTCCCCCCTTTCCTAACCTAGGTGGTGGGTTCAAGTGCTAGTCTTTCGGATGAGACGAAAAACCGAGGTCCCTTCGTGTACACTACATTGGGGTGTGCACGTTAAAGATCCCACGATTGACAAAAGGGTCTTACACCCGGCAAAATTGTATAGGCATAAATAACAATGTGTGTGACTTGGAATAATAGGCCGTGAAAGGTGAAAGCTCGCCCTAATAGGCTTGAGGTTTGCTGGCCGATGTGAATGCGTGATATATTGTGTAAAAAAGTCCATCTCACACGGCATAAATAAATCCCTGCGCCTTGAATCCGTGGTTGAGATATGTGCGCGATATAAATTGCATAAAATAAAATAATAAAAATAAAGGAGCCGTCTGTTCTTCGACAGTGGGACTAGTTGACTGTGCGATACTGTCTTTAATGACGGTAAAGCAAGGCTAATCAAGCCTGCTACTATCAGCACCGTTTGGAAGAAAAACAATCATATATATACCTATTTGCTTCAGTCGAGGAACAGGAGCTTGAAGATGGTTACCAATTTTGACGTTGGTAAAGTAACTACGGACCCACCGTGTAAGGTTTTATCATCTGAGATCGTAGTTTCTTCATTTCACCGGAATTGGACCATGAGGAAATCACAGTGCACTTCAAGTTTTCTGAGTTAGTATCTACTTTAAACGGTTGACTTATAACGAAATTTGAACGGCATTGCCAGCTTCCTCTCGACAGCAACATCAAGTTCGGTGGCTTAAACAAAAAAGTGCTAGCAAATGTCACAAAGATGATGACACAGTGATAAAAGCCAGAAGAGGAAAGGGTCACACCCTGTCTGTGACGAAGGGAACATTGGCATTTACGGCAGACCGTGGGCGTTGGTCGTTTGCTGGATTGAGCACTGTCATCATAGCGTCACTCCAGGGTTAAGGATGCGCGCGAGAGACAACGGCCATAATCATGACAGATGGCGTGCATCGCTTTGTGAGCGTCCTGCTCTACATGTTTCATTGGGTGGAATGTTTGCACTTTCCTGTGTAAAACCACAGTGAAAGTTGCAGCCTAGGGGGCCCATGCAGCCCTGGTTTCGCATACAGTGCCTGCACCCTTTTTGCTTTAACACAACAGTGAATAATTCACAAATAAATTAATATTGTTGTTGTTGACTGATTTCATCGGTGACTACAATGTTCCGTGAGCTATGCATAATAATACAATAACAATGAGCACAGACTATTTCTGTGCTCTCCGCGCTTCACAATGTCAAACTAAGATAAAGAGTAACAATACACAAAATAAAAACATACAAACCGGCAGATGCATGTAAACTAACCGACATTTTGTTCGATGTATTACAACTGTCGACTTCATCAAACATTATACACCTTCTTAAATAATGATCTGTTGCTCGGTTGTGCATCGTCTGTTTAGTGTCACTTCATTTTGAAACGTATGTGTGAGACAAAGTTTTAATTATGACTGATGGTCGCGTCACGCCGGGAGGCCTCCATTTTGCTTTGGCGGCGAGACGCCATACATATTTGTGGGGTTGAATATCTCTTCCATATGTCAAAGTGAACTTTATTTCTGCGTAAAACCATCATAAATATAAGTTAAATACTCGCATACATGTAGCTTCTTCCAGGATTTGTATAGTCGGACGTGGGCTAAAGAAAATACGGCCATAACTATGACTGATGGCTTGCATTGCTTTATGTGCGTGCAGTGGGATGCACTTTTATTTCAAAGAGCACAAACACACACACACACACACACACACACACACACACACACAGACACACACACACAACACACACACACAAAGACACACACACACATGCACACACACACACACGCACACACACACACACACACACACACACACACACACACACACACACACAGACGGAGAGACATACACACAGACAAACGGAGGAACAAACAAATATGTCAAACGAACTAACAGCGAAGGCGAATAAGACAGGCATTCCATAGAGCGACGTTTGCACTAAGAACATATTTTTGGAATGAGTTGCTGAACTCGTCACTTTCAGCGAACTGATAGAGAAAGATATATACAGTTGTATTCATATATATAAAACAAAAAGAAGCAAAAATGCCACGAACCAGCATTTTAAACATTGAAACGCCGGGTAGTTAAACCGCTGTTGAGATAAGTCTGCCGTTTTGGTTTATTTCAATCTGGCAATCATTGCTGGAGTCGAAGCACTTGAAGGTTTCTTGGTACTGATCAAAATCAATGCAAAGGTCATTTTTGGGGTTATCTACGATGTCATCGCCTGATCTCTTTGTATGACCCTCCCCACTGTGGGCGTTTTGGCAAATGCCTCCATTGCCTGTTTTTGTCCTCGACAGAAGGTATGCATTTTGCACTTGAGCACCAGTGCAGACAACACTGACAAAGCCTTCTTGTGCAGTCTGTATGAAAGCGAAAAAAACACAAAACTAAAGTATGACACAAAAACCTGAAGAAGGAGGGAACGAAGCAGTGCAGAAGAAAAGTATTTAATTGTATCTTCAAGATTCTTGACTTCTTTTTTGTATTCTTCTAGTTTGGTTATATATTCTTCGAACGACTGTTTCATACTAAAAAAAATACTAGACAATCATTCAGTTGCATAAGTTATCGAGTGTCAAAATCACTATTCACTGAGTCAGTGTAGATCCAGTACTTGCTATTCCTTTCATCGCTTGATGTCAAAGAAAGTCTTTAACACGCGTTTTCCACCACGTGCGTTGTGCTGGATTCACCCCCGACGGCTCAATGGACGCTCTTCGGAAATAACTTTGTCGGGTTTGTATGTGCTGTGATAGATTTGTTAGTGGCCTACTATGTAATGCTGGAAAGCTTGCCTCAACGTTTCCCCACAGAGTTATTTCCGGAATTCGTCTATCTAAAATATTTTTGTGAACACATCGTTGAAAAGGTTGAACAAATCGACATCGGCTGTTCATTGCTATTCGGTTGTCGCCTTCGGTTTGTATAAATGCGATTTATACGTAGATGAAAGATTATGTGCATTGCTTATGGTCACCTGAGCTACACGTATGCCAAACATGCACCGCCGTTGAGTTTTGTGTAACTGTTTGGTTTGTAAATTGTTTCTCGGTTATCACAAAAGACGCACAATGCACACATATTTCGACTCGTTACCCCTTTTGTTACAAACTGTTTTCACACCATACCGTCGACACTTTTTTTGTGTGGAGTCGCATGCTTGATAACAGAGACAGGACAAAAATGTGTTTGTTTAAACTCTTATCTAAACATTGTCCAGCTGTGCTAAACTCCTGAATCGAGGTGTTTTTTTCTTACGATTATGCACATTTGGAACTTTTGGGGTTCGACATGTTAAAGGCACGTTCGATCCGAGACAAACAACACCTGCTTAATTTTTCAGGCTCATTTTGTTCGCCGAAAATGTTCGGTATTTTACCTGCAAAAAAATGAAAACACAGAACAAAAGATCGACAGCCAGACATGCTATTTTTCGACAGCATTGTCCCGTATACTCTATACCATAATCCTTCGATTTTGACCGGTTCTGACGAGAGGAAAATGGCAGTTTCGGGGCACGTGGGGGCATTTTCTACTCGATATTTTAATCAGCCAATGACAGAGCTTTCTGCCTGGTAAAAATCTACTTGGAATGTCAGGCTCCCATTGGCCCAATTTATACCGTTCTATTGCAGCCGGAGTTACCTGGTAGATTCCCTGGTCTACCGGTAGATTTGCTAATCTGTATCTTTAACCTGCTGAATCTGAGGAAATACAAACTATATCTATATATATATACGACTAGTGTCTGTCTGTCTGTCTGTCTGTCTGTCTGTGTGTCTGTGCGCGATGCGCGGCCAAGGTTCTCGATGGATCTGTTTCAAATTTGGTGATCATATTCAGGTACACCCTGGACACAACCTGGTCGATGAGATATTTCAACACGTGCTCTCAGCGCGCAGCGCGGAACCGATTTTGGTTCCACCTCAGCTATTTTGGTTCCACCTCAGCTTACCCGGGCCCCCATACCGACACACCATAGCCGCTACACCACATCACAACGCCAAAGTTCTCGGTGGATCTTTTTCAAATTTGGACACCGTATTCAGCTACACCCCGGACACAATATCATCGATGAGATATTTCAACACGTGCTCTCAGCGCGCAGCGCTGAACTCATTTTCGTTTTTGGGTTCATTTCACCATTATAAGTAACTCTTCCTTATCTTCTCCAGTGTTTGGCGTTTATCTCCCTTCCTTCGTGTGGCTTTCCCGTTCAGTTGTAAGTTACTACACTGCGCTGTCCACTGCGCTGAGCGTCTTCGGATATTCCCGGCGTTCTGTTACTGTTACCTATTTTTAGAAGGTCAACGCAGTGTACAGAACGTAAATTGGACCCGTAAATTATCCTCACTGTAAAAGTGCAAAGGTCGAATCAATTTATAGCCACGCGAAAAATACACTGTCATCTATCTCTCTATAGATACGGCTTCTCTGTGTTTGTGTGTGTGTGTGTGTAAGTGTGTGTGTCTCTATGTAAGCAACACCTGTGCATTCTTCAGTTCTGTTTTTGATGTGGTCTGGCGGCTTTTGTGTAATTTTATGTACTGTGATGAAGCCTTGGCAAACAAGCGATATCACATTAGGACATATCTCAGGCACTGCTCAGACGCTAACTTCACGAATATGAAGTCAGCTGAAATACAATTTAACCAGATCACCGCTGAGGCTAAACTTCAAAACTGGGAAAACTTTGTCCACAAAGAAACTAAAGATTACAAAGACTGTGGCAAAATCTGGAAGAAAATCCGCAGATTTAAATGTAGATACAGAACTAAAGAAAAGCCACTACTATCGGGTGATAAAATGACCACAACTGACTCTGAAAAGGCAAACCTATTAGCAGATACCTTTGCCAAAAATAGTCAATCAAAATCCCTAGATACTGAACGACTCAATTATAGGTTAGATCAGGAGAAGGGTTTCACATACCCCCCAGATGACAACCAGTTGCCTATAAACTGCATGTTTAAGGCAAAAGAAGTCCAAAACGCCATCTCTTCTGTGAAAGACCCCAAAAAATCCACAGGTTTAGACCCAATATCATATCACATGATAAAACATCTACCACCTAACTTTGTTAAGTTGCTCACTCAGTTTTTCAACCTATGCTGGTTAAAGGATACTATCCCCGCAGCGTGGTCAGACTCACAAGTAGTAGCAGTATTGAAGAGCGGAAAACCGGGCAATCTACCTGGCAGTTACCGCCCCATATCACTAACCCCCCACCTCAGCAAGATCTTTGAGCGTGTGGTGAACCAGAGGCTGGAGTTCCACCTCAATAAACACAATATCATTCCTACATGCCAGGCAGGTTTTAGGCAAGGTCGTTCGTGTGCGGACCACATTGTGCACGTCACTGAAAAAATCAAAAAGACCTTGGCACATAGTAATAATTCTCTTCTTGGAACCTTCTTTGATATTAAATCTGCGTACGACAGCGTCTGGCATGCTCGTCTACTCCTAAAACTCGGCAGAATCGGTGTCTCTGGCCACATGTACCAATTCATCAAAAACTTCATCAGCAATCGCAAGATGTCTGTCCGGGTGGGCTCTTCGGTGTCCGAAACCCATGCGCTGGACATGGGGGTTCCCCAGGGCAGTATCATCGCGCCAAACTTATTCAGCATCATGCTCTATGACATTACTTCTGTTAAGGTTGACGGTGCCAGTGTACTTCTGTATGCGGACGACCTCGCCTTGATAGACACTAATAGACCACGCCATAACAGAGTTACCAACACTGTTGACTTATCTTCTTACCAAACTAAAATCGACAACCTCTGTCAATATATGTACACCAACGGCTTCCAACTAGCCTCAAATAAAACAGTCTTTCTTGTTGTCTCCCGTAGACAACTGTACAGGAACTGCAGTATAAAGATAGGTTGTGATATTATCAAACCGAGCTCAGAAGTTAAGTTCCTCGGCGTTATCATCGATACCCGACTTAACTGGACCAGTCATATCGAACATCTGATCAATAAGGCCAACAAGGATCTTTATATCATACGCTACCTGGCGTCCCAATCCTGGGCCAGAGGGCGTAAGTGTGTCACAGAGGTAGTGCGGGCATTAATTCGCTCCCGCCTCCTTTACGGGTGCGAAGCTTATTTCGCGACGCGCCCGGCGCTCATGAAAAAACTGGCTATTATAGAGTGCAGGGCGCTCAAAATAGCTCTGGGACTCTCCCAACAAGCGAGTAAGAGTCGAGTCTACAGCGAGTGTGGGTGGCTGCCCCTTGTGGATGAGATAAAACTCCGTTCAGCTCAGTATGCTGTCAGAGCCCACGCGGTAGAGAACTCTGCCTGCGAGGTCCTGACTGACTTTTTTCCTCAGCACCAAAATTATGAGGCCAACACCAAACATAGCACTCAACTCTTGGCCAAAACGCTACCCTTATCCGACACAGTAAACCGCATTCTAGCCGATAGCGGGGTGAAGGTCAGTGAGCTGGCCAGGGTCCCCCCGCCCTCCTACCCGCCTTGGCTTGAGGAAACCCCTACTATCATATACGACAGTGAAGATAATACTACCAAAAAAGATAACCCCGTCTACCTAGCTACTGTTACAAAAGAAACCCTAAACTACAAATTCTCGGAGCATTTAAAAGTCTTTACTGACGGATCCAAATTTGCAGACGGCAGCGTTGGCTGCGCCTTTGTGATCCCAGATCTCAAAATCTCAAGGAAATATACTCTTAATAAAGACATCTCCATATTCTCAGCCGAGCTATTTGCCTTGCTCATGGCATGCACTTTTATAAATGACCTCCCAGTCACACCGCGTGCGGTAGTTTTCTGCTCTGACTCGCGCTCTTCATTACAAGCTCTGCATCGAAACACATCAAATCGGGCAGAGCTACAAAGAGAAATCCTCTTTATATGTCACCAGTTAATCTCATCCGGCACATCCGTATCATTTCTCTGGGTCCCCTCTCACGTAGGGGTCCGGGGAAATGAACTGGCGGATGTCGCTGCCAAAGAAGCGGCAGAATCTAGCCCAGCTAACACTAACATCGGCTACTCAGTAACCGAGTTCTACAGTAAAATCCGTAAACTCATTCGAAGTCAGTACGTAACATCTCTGTCCTATCAACCCATTGATATGAACGATCTACACCCTGATCTCCCAACAAACCTCCTCACTATCTTCAGACGCCTCTGTGCCGGCGGCTGCCGCTTCCATATCTTTAACAAGTCCTGCCATTGTGGAGAACCCTATTCATTTCAACACATTTTCGCTCCATGCGCTACAAATAGAATTACCTTTAAAACCTTATATGACCATATGCAGCTCCATGGTCTGAGTCCCCAGGATTATCTGCGCAGTAGCAGTTCTCTAGGCTGGTCACACAGCTTGCTGCTGTGCCGACTGGTCAGGGACTCGGACATGGGGCTGTGGGTATAACTAAGCCCAGATTATCACATCAGCGTGTTTCAGTTTGAGGTCGAGTGGCTCCCGCCATCCCTCCTGATTCCAGCGACTACCTTCTAGACAACATATCCTCACCCAAGGCCCACTAGTCGCCAAACTGTACATATTGTTTTTATTACCACGGCCTTCGTGGCTTACATCTTAATCCTTTTATTTGTAAAAAGTTTTGAGATTTATTGTTCGTGTTCCTCTTACTTGCTCATCTATTTGGTTTTATTGGTGATCCTGAAAGGTTCCACTTTTTAACTCGATTTGAAATAAAAAAAAATAATATTACAAGCCTGTTATTCAAGATATAGAATACAGACTTATAATTCTTACCAAGAAACATCTTAACTACTTTTCATTTTAACAAATTCCACAGAGCATTATCAACTCAACCCCACCCCCTGCCCTCCTCTCCTTATTTTTTGTTTCTTTCTTTCCTCTTTTTGAAAGCGGACAAACACTCAAGTCCTTAATGGCTCAAAACCGTAGGACTTTTAATATTAATTTTAACGTAATTTTATGTACTGGCCTTCCTTTGAGAAGCCATAACTTGCTCAGTCCTGTTTGAGTGGAGTTCGCCTCCAAAGGTGATTAACACGGTTACATTCGTCGACAAGGATGGGACTCGATATGGTCAGGAATGGCATTATGGCCACTGAATCATTTTCGTGCTGTTCCCATTCCACGAATCTGGGAGGGACCTAAGCTTGGCGGGTCCATAGCTCTAAGTACTTCTTCCCGGCGAAACCGGCTACCCGGCGAAGCGGGTATTCATTCTAGTATCAAATGGTTTGCCACCTCTGTGTCAGGTTCATGGGATAAGGCTTAGTGCTTACCAATTCTGTCACAGGTCTGGTCCAGTATATTTCAAGCCTTCTGTATCTGAAGCCAATTTTTTCCCAGAACCATCATATTATGTCCCAAGAAAGTTGCTCGAAGGAAGCTAGTGTCTAAACTAGTACTGTCTCAATAGCATAGAACCTTTAACTAGTAATCATTGTTAAAAGGGGTTGCAACGGAGAAAGGTTACACCAAGCTGTCTGCCTGCCTGTTTGTGAAAACTCAGCTTCAGCCAAAGTACATGTAATTTAGTGAGTGACGTGTTTTGTCCTTTTTTCTTCTTTCAAGACAAGAGTCTGAAAGATGCCAGAAGCTCCAGCATCCAAGAGTTGTTTGTTCTTGGCGGAAACACCTGCCGTTCCACGGTGCAAATGTTGCAGGCTCGTGTCAGCAGCTCTTAACAAGTCTGAAAAGTAGAGATGAAGAAGGAGGAGGTAGAAGAGGAAGAGGGCGAGACAGAAGGTAACGAAGAGAGAAGGGGGGGGGGGGGGAGGAAGAGGAGCAAAAGGCGGAGCAGGAGCGACAGAGAAACTGACACAAAAGTAGGAGGAAGGTCAGACAAGATAAAATAACATTTCAGGATAGAACTTGAGAGATGAGGAGACGGACGTCAGACGTCAAAAGGCATACTTGAATTAGGACGAAGGGACAGAGAGGAAGAAAGGAAGACAGGCAGGAAGAAAAAGAACAAGGACAAGGGTAGGAAGGAAGAAACTAAGGAAGAAAGGAGGCGCATGACGTGACAGAGGAAGAAGCAGAATCGAAGCCAGAAAAGGAACAACGGCCCAGTCAGGGGTCACAGTTTAGGTGACAGCATAACAAACCGAGAGAAAAAGAGTACAAACATACATACGCATGCACAATGCATGCAGAGAATGACGTGACTATAACCCTCCAATGGTCATCAATCTGAAATGCAGACCAAGACAGACAGACAGACAGATAGCAAACTGTTCGTCAGTAGCAGCAGAGGGTCTTGTCTTGGCGAAGGTACTGTAAAGAAGAAACCCAGACTTTTTTCTGCGTCTGAAGTAAGCTTAGTGTACGGCTATCTAGAAATATCGCACTTATATCCAGAGCACTCCTAATTCAACTCCTACTTTACGGGCTAACAAAACCAGCAGGTGAAAACGGATTTAACCAAATTAAAAGATATTTAAAAAAATCCAGACGCACGGACATGCCATTGACACTAAAATACACCCGCGCCGCTCACAGTCACCTGACAAAAACTCCACCTGACCTACTTTCTAAAACTGTCCGTAAACCACGCGCCCACGGATAGATCTACGACGCACGTCACAAACAAAAGCTTCTTCAAATTTGCCTAGCGCGGACTCGCTGCATAGGTGTGAGTGAATAGGTCAACAGAAAAGCAGACACAAAAAAACTGTCCTTTTTTCTGGTGGGATGTGCATTCAAGACCTTCTTTTGATGAAAGTGTCATGCGCAATTTGAGAAATGTCAGCTATTTAAAACAGCGCAACGGTACAACCTCTTCTTTTTCTTCTTCCACGTACACTCGTGTTTTTGCACGAGTGGAATTTTACGTGTATGACCGTTTTTACCCTGCCATTTAGGCAGCCATACGCCGCTTTCGGAGGAAGCATGCTGGGTATTTTCGTGTTTCTATAACCCACCGAACTCTGACATGGATTACAGGATCTTTTCCGTGCGCACTTGGTCTTGTGCTTGCGTGTACACACGAAGGGGGATAAGCCACTAGCAGGTCTGCACATAAGTTGACCTGGGAGAACGGAAAAATCTCCACACTAAACCCACCAGGCGGCCGCGGCCGGGATTCGACCCCTCGACCTTCCGATTAAGAGGCCGACGTCTTATCACCCCGCCACAGCGCCCGTCCGGTGCAACCTCTGAAAGGCACAGTGCTGTGTGACGCTCCAAGGACACACAAAGTTGTACGTGCCCCGGGTGCAAAATAAGAACTCTGCTGCACTTTTTGAAGCTGATGAAAGCAAGTGAAATACTAGCAGAATCACTTTTCTAAGTTCTGGGGACGAAAAGCATGAAATGAAAAAAACGAGCAACAAAAATAATAAAATTGAAACAAGCCACGAACTGTAACAGATTCTAAGCCATACAGGTGAAGTCATCGAGCTCAAAAGTCATCTGGTGTGAATAGGGGACGGCATTTGTGATATCATTCAACCATCAAATTCAGTTTTCCTCTTGTGCAAAAATAGAAGAGGTGTTAAAGAAAACTTGGCACATCTCATGGAAAAGGGATAACATTTCCAGATGGGACAGACAGTTCGGCCAAAGCATCCTTTTGAGCATTATTTCAGCTTTTTGTCCATGGTAGCCTTGTTCCTGTTGAAGCAGGTTAATAGGTGGGATAGGATGGGTTAGGTTCGCGCGTGTGTGTGTGTGTGTGTGTGTGTGTGTGTGTGTGTTTGTGTGTGTGTGTGTGTGTTTGTGTGTGTGTGTGTGTGTGTGTGTGTGTGTGTTGATTGGGGTCGAAGACAGTTAGTTGAAATAATAAAAATGTGCAAGAAAAACTGGCATTCATCATACACCAAGTATGACGGATGACATGTCAAGTTGGCACAGGAAGTGCCAGCGCGTTACAGGCTCACACTTATGCAGCAAATGAGTTGTCAAGAAGGAATGAAGCTTGTCAGGGCTGTCTGCATATTGCATGTTGCACCCGTGACATACACGGAAATTGGGCAGTGCATCAGAGAGAGAGAGAGAGAGAGAGAGAGAGAGAGAGAGAGAGAGAGAGAGAGAGAGAGAGAGAGAGAGAGAGAGAGAGAGAGAGAGAGAGAGAGAGAGAGAGAGAGAGAGAGACTATCAAGTTTTTATTTTCATGTAACTGTCAACATGTCCTTATTCTAAAAAAACCGAAATCTCTAGAAATGACAACAGCGCTGTTTAATCCCGGCCCCGTCTGTCATGACGTTAATTGTGAAATGATACACTTTCATCGTGACGAGAAGGCGTTGTGTCCCCGTCGAGTTTTAACTTGTTAAATCCTCGCAACAATTCTAAGTTCTTCTGCAAACGAAAAGTGTGCATCTGATGTGACCTCGACCCACAGCATCTTGCAGTTGTGACATAAACATGCCGCGAACTGAATAATTATCTTCAGTTGCGTTTGGTCCCGGTGAGCACTGGCCGGCCAAGTGTGACGGTTTTGTATCCGATTCCTTGAGGTGTAGTGATCAAGACTTTTTGTTCTGTTTACTACTGTCGTTGTCCTGGGAAATTATTAGAGTTCACAGAAGTTCGATCAGGATAGGAAAAAGATCAGACTTGCATGCAGGTGATCACTTCCTCAATATGGAGACTCTATTAGAAGATAGATCAGTGTGTGTGTGTGTGTGTGTGTGTGTGTGTGTGTGTGAGTGTGTGTGGTCAGTTGCATGTGTGTGAGTGCCGCGTGTGCGTGCGCGCGTGTGTGCGTGTGTGTGTAGCCTACCTGTCTGTCTATGTCTGTCTGTGAGTGTACCTGAGTGCGAACGTATCGGCATAAGTGCGTTTGTGCGTATACGTGTGTGAGTTTGTGGGGGTGAGTGTACGCGTGTGAGCCCTGACCTATACACCAATGCAAGACATAGTGAGCAACACCAAAAAACCCTCCCCTTCCGCCTTCCACCCCCAATCTTCCTCACCCCAGTCACGAAGCAACGCTCACACTACACCCAAAACCGACGAAAAGCAAACAAAATGTTGCATCGGCCTGATTACCGTGATGGGGTCGAAACAGCCCAACCTGCACCTCTAGCCCAATATGACGACTGGTTTTCGTGAATAAAGCTACAGGTACGTGAATCTATGAAATGAGTTTTGAGTGATCGTATTCGACTAAAAGATTTGTTTTCATTCGAGCAAATTTTAACGTGTGCATTCTCAGTTAATCTTTATTTACTCTTTCTGCGTTTAATTTTTTAATTATTTTAAATAAACCCTTTTCATACCGTTTCCTTGGGAGTGAAGTAATAGAAAAGTTTACGGAATCAAACAGTAGAGTTGATCTGATATGCTGACATTGCAACAACACATGAAGCAACTCACCTGACGGTACTTTATACACTGGTTCGTTAAATGTGTTTTACTGATTAGTGTGCCTGTAGCTACATTTTGTTGAGAAGACCAATGACGTCTATTCCTGGGGCCTACTACATCCAGGGAAGTTCACATTCCCAGACAGTCACACCACCGCCACTTGCCCAACCAAACAAGAAATAGAGAGAATTTAAATATTTTACTGCTGTTAAAGTGCCCAAGCGGCTGTGATTTGAAGACGTTTGCTGAAAAAGGTAAGCGGTGTAGGGGACTGAGAGAGAGAGAGAGAGAGAGAGAGAGAGAGAGACAGAGAGAGAGAGAGCTCGGAGAGCTCGGAGAGAGAGAGAGCTCGGAGAGAGAGAGAGAGAGAGAGAGAGAGAGAGAGAGAGAGAGAGAGAGAGGGGGGTTCATAAACCGTCAGTTTATTTGATCTCAGGACGCTCAACAGCATCAACAATAAGTCTACCTTGCCTTCATTCCAATCATATACCAGCGAGTCGACCCGCGTGGAATATCTCATACAAAATTTGCACATACTGTTATACCGATTACATATTAATCGTCAGATTACAACCAAAAAAAGTCCCACCCCAAGAATGATTATTGTTACATGCAGGCACTCATGCCCCTTCACCACCCCGTCCTGAAGCCCCTCGCCCATTTTCGCCACTCGCCCGCTTTCGCCCCTTCTCGCCACCCCCCCCCCCCCCCCTCCCCGCAAAACAAGACTAGAGCATGTCAAACAGCAGGCAATTGCCAGTCGTCCCAACAGGAAAACGATTGTCTAATTTCGCCGACTTGTCTGCATAGGTATATTTAAATTAATAACTTGAGTACACCTGTCTAAGTAATCGAGGGTTGTACACGGTAAAACTGACACCAACTCGAATCTCCATATAATTATTCTGTTGTCATACCTGGACCACTGCTAAAAGAGTATCTGAATAATTAAAGCTGCAAACTTCCCAGTGTGGTGACAAAAAGTGACGTCATTGACCCATGTGACTATATAAAGAGCTGACGAGACTGTCAGAAACTGGGCATACAGTCACGCAACCCAACACAAGCACTGAAATCGGTTTTTTGTGCGGCTTCTTTCGTACTGCTGAGTCGCCTCGAACCGGCCAGTTCAAAGATCCCTCCACATAGTCTGCAGTCCCGCCTGGGCTTCTTTGTTCATTACAGAAAAAACATACTTTTTGCAAGATCATCATCATCAGCAGCAACAGCAGAAGCAACAACAACAACAACAAAAACAAAAACAAAAACAACAACAACAACAGAAATCTGCATTTGACGTAACCAGACCACCCTCATTGACTGCGCATGCCGCTATTGCTAATATTTTGGGGAGAAAACGGGAGTTAAGGTGGAGGTAAAGTAAGCTTTTTATGTACGACAGTCACAGTTTTCAATTGCTTTGTGCTTCTTTGTTTCTTCACTAGTGCTCTTGATTTTGGTACCGTTGTGTTCCTAAGACTCTGCACTTTTCTTTGATAATAACGTCCATTGCGCATAACTGGATCAAACACGTGATAGTCGCCAATGAATGAAGTATTTAGTTTTCCCCCCCTTTTTTTAAGGTACATACTCCGACTAGTTTTGGAAACTGACAATGAGGAGGATATTACAGCAACAGTTGGTCTACATCCTTATGTACGTATGATTGGTTTTGATTATCGATATTTTTAGAAAATATGAAATGCAAATGGCGGCGATAAATAATATGTTGCTGATATCTACTTCCTGTACCAGATTATCAAGGCCAAACATACGTACACGGGTACACACGGATGTAGACTAATTGGTGAATTGAACTACAGAGAAATAAAACAACACGTGCAGGTAAGAATATTTGTTTCTTTAGCTTCATCGCGCACTTTCACGACAAAATGCAACCTATGCAGAAACTTGATGTCGACATGAACTGGTCCCAGCTCCTGTGGCCAGACAGACAGACTTGGGGACAGGTGACACAGTGCCCTACCTGTGACGACCTGAGTCGCAGGTGCCGAGACCCTGTCAGTCTAGTGGAGCTTTACTACGAGGATTAGTGAGGTTAACACGCCGTTCACAGTCTCACCTGTTGAATCGCCTGCCAAGAAAACCGCCCTCGTGTGACCTTTAAAGGACTGATTGGTAACCTTTAGGGACGGATTGTGTCTTCGGCTACTAATTAACGGGGTAATCGCTGGTAAAATGTTCCGAAGATTAAAGGTCGAAATAAGACTTACTGTGGTTCGGGGTGGGTGGTTTGAGGGGGTGGGAGGTGCGGTGTGTGTGTGTCTGTGAGTCGACGCACTTGAAAAACAACAGTACAACAGACGCAGGTCACTTGTTACCAATGTCTAAAGCAAAAACAAAACAACAACAACAACAATACAACAATACAACAACAACAACACACGAAGAAAACACGCTGTCCTTACCTCAAAATGCAGCAAAACATTATTATCAATCAATTACGTAACTGAAATAAGGTCATATGTTTTTATTAAAAAAGTAAAGAAGAGAGGGGGCAACACAACCACTTGTATTTTGCGACCAAAGTGACCCACTTTACGAATCAGGAACAATTGACTCTGAGGTGGTCCTGCCGTGTCATAAACAAGATGAATCACAAAGGAAATAAACCCAAACAGGCACAAAAACGTATAAGAACAGTGCACCGCATTGTACCCGCTTTGCACCAATGCTGAATGCCTGTTTTCTAATATTTTTCACACGGAAAATTCAGCTCTTCACGTAAGCTTATTTTACTTTTTTTTTTTAACTGTGTCAATGGTGACAGGCAAAATCACTTCCCGGAATTAAAACAAAACGAAACAGTCCGTGGTCAAAACATCACACATACCCTTCCACTTCCACCACCGGCCGGCAGACCTCGCAGCAGACCGGCCGACACGCATACGCACGCGCACTCACGCGCGTACACACTCACAAACGCACGCAAACAAACATTTAACTAACAAAATGAACGGAATTTTACGTGCAGAAACTTAAGACGTGTATCATCAACGTCTGTGCAGTTTAAGCTTCAGTTACACAAAATAACAAGGATTGTTCAAGCTTCTGAAATGAGAAAGAAGAATGTAAGAAAAAAGGGGCCCGGGGGGGGGAGGGGGCGAGGAGAGGGTAGGGAAGAAGGTGTGAATGTGGGGAGGATGGGGGTATTATGTTTAAACAAGCAGGATGTCTTCACGTTGGGATGTAAAAGGGATGGGGAATGCGAGAAGGGGGGGTGGTGGGAGGGGGGGGGGAGGTTACGTAATACGAGAACAGGATTCAGGGAAACGACATTTTTGCCCCGCAAAGTTCGCCCTGATATGACATTTCACGGCAGGCATGAAGTGTTAAAAACAACAATAATTACACTAAATGAGACGTTTTAACTCGACTGAAACTAACAAGCCACAAGCAAGCACGCATATACAAACAACCAACCAAAAAACAAACATACCGAAAGAACAAAGGAAGGAAGGAACGAACGAACGAATTAATTAACTAACGAACTAACTGACAAACATAAACGCCTTAACCAACCAACCCCCCTTCCTTTGCGAAGTCTTTTTTGGAGAGGCAGCAATTATGCAAGGACACATGCTGGGACTTTTTATTTCACATACACAGTAGGTGGAACTAAACAGACATTCAGCTGATTCTCATAACGTAAACAATTATATAGTGTCGCATATACGAGAACAGGTCACAGGGCCATTATCTACGTTGACTGTAAATGGCCGTTACGTTAATTGCAGAGACAAAGGTTCCAGGTAATTCGGCCTGAATCGTGTTTTGGCATCATTAAAAGACACAATCTATTTTAATGTTTTGCTGCATGTGTATTCTGTTCTTGTTGTGTATATCCAAAAGCAAATAGACTGCTAGCGTTTCCATACCCAGAATCAAAAATGTGTTATTAGAAATTTACATTTTGACAGAATAAGTAAAAAAAAAAAAGTTTAATGTTCCATTAACTAACCTTTCTTGTTTTTATTTTATTTCATTCTGTTTTGATTTTTTGGCGTGTTTGCACCGTTAGCTTCAGGTGTACTATTTTGTAACTAATTTTATCGTGCTGCATAGTGTCATGAATATGTTCAAACACTGATACAGGTTGGGAAATGGCTGGAATACAAACAAAGTGTTTTGTTTATTTCTTTGTTTGACAGAAAAGCCACACGTGGAGAAAAAAAAACTAGGAATGATTTAGTGATTAATGACCAAAAATTCCATGTACCACAAGTGATGAGTGGTTACCATTTCCCCCTGTAAATAAGGTTAAAATCAAACAGGTTACAAAGACTCGATTTAGTGGAAACCCAACAAGAAGTATTACAAGAAGAATTGGAAGAAGTGCAATGTCTTTGTGAGAATTTGACGGGGCCAACGCACTACATAGTTTAGTATTCTGAACATATTCGGTTTCCCTTCCTCGCTTGAGGCTTCTGGTTAAAACTGTTTTTGTTTTATTATTCAATTACATGTTTACAAAGCCATGGATTTATGATATGATAAAGGAGTACAACAAGATAAACTTATAAATGTCCTCTAAGAGACTAAAGAATAAAGTGGCTTCTGATGGGTTGAAGAGAACGAACGACAGTGACGGTAAGAAGACAGAAGATGGAAGCATAAGAAGGATCACACCCGCCATCGACACACTGTCAAGGTGTTCGGTACCAAAATATCAAGAGCTTGCACGTGCCACTAGCGTTGAAAGATACCGTGACAGGTTACCTACCTACTCAGGTCACAAAGTCAAACACCACCTGGCTTCTACATCCTTAATGGTTGTTTGTCAGAAAGGAAAGGAAAACACAACAGGCGTAACGCAGACTTCAATTTGTAGACGTTTCGTTGTTTTACTTTAAAAGACTCGTACAACAGTTCGGCCCACCATTTCACATCCAGCCGGAATTTTACATTGAATAAGACCATTTGGTCATATACCAACAATCCCGGCAACGTCCTGACTGCTTGCTGTGGTGAGTTCGAATCTTGACGAAAATAACTTCAGCACTTTCTTTCTTTCTTTCTTTCTTTCTTTATTTGGTGTTTAACGTCGTTTTCAACCATTCAAGGTTATATCGCGACGGAACTTCAGCACGAATGTTCTTCTCTTCACATGCGGCATCAAGGTTGGTGATATTTGGTAGTGCCCAATCAGTGATGCTTGTCTTCCACGTGAAAGGCTCGGCAGTTTTGTGTTGCTATACCCGAACGTTTATACACGGAGACATTTTTTTTTAACTTGATTATAAGAACTCATTGAAATGCGAGAAAATGCACAAAGACTGTGTCTTTCAAAGTTGCGAATTTAATCTGGAACTCCCAACCAGCAGACGGTAGCAAATGATACAGAAAGCGTAGACAGATAAAACCACGCTGCCAAACCGGTTGACAAAAATGTACACTGATTGTCAGTGTACGGCATGCCGATTAAGGCCGATATGGACCGACTTGAAGCTGCCGACAGTATGGGTGGCGAAAGCTGATCGCAAATCGGCAGCTTAAAATGCACGCCGCATCTCGCACCGAATCTGTTCTCAACAACGGCTGGAATGCCCATTTTCGTGTTTTATTTTCTACTCAGGGGTTTTGTTTCGTCCTGACATGCCATGCAAATAACTTCTTCTAGAAGAAAAAGAAAACGCAGAAGAAGATGACGAGAAACAGAAAACAGCGAAACCGAGATAGAGATAGCAGACTGTATACGTGAATTGCTGGTAAATAATGTACAGAGCCCACAGACTCAGACTGGCACAAGGACAGACAGATCACACAGACACACAGACATATATTTGACAAAAGTGACATCACAGTTTTGACACCAGATCATGATGACCCTCGCCCCAAACAGTCTGTGAAATGTGTGGCACTGAAAAATATCCCTGTTTCCAAAGACACCGATGCCTGTCTGTTGCGAGCAGATACAGATATCAGACACACCGGCATCAAAGTAGCTCTCAGAAAGTGCGACGTGTGTTGCTTGGCAACAGAACCAGACAAAACAAACCAGAAGCAGAAATCTGGGCACGTTCTTACCGGTAAATGTCGAAAGTGGAACACTTGGGGATAACGCAAATTATCTACTCCTCCATTTATTCATAAAAATCCTCTACAGAGGTTGAGACTGTACCAAAACGTCTGTCACAGTTATACGAACGACCACACGAGAACGCCTTTGTTTTAAAGTTACCTTGCAAAGGGCAAGGCGAGAATGTTCATTGGTTCTGTCGGATTACAACGGATGTCCGAACGCGATGTGATGACCCGCATTCGGGCGACTGCTGTAACCTACAAGAACATTCATGCACATTGTAAATGTACAATCTAGCTGGTAGAGTCGATACTTAGCGAAGTCAATAACTCTGCACTTTCAGTTACAGCTTGGTTTTGTGTTTCCTTACTTTGAAACGACAGACGAACAGACAGGCAAACACACGGACAGAAAGACGGACGGACGGACGGATAGACGAAGATATACAAGGAGACAGACATCCATCCACACACACACACACACACATACACACACACACACACATACACACACACACCCGGTAACATTGCCAACTGCGATAAATGTAACGTCCCGCCATACCCTCCTATGTACAGTATAGTGTATGTACATTTCCAAAATCGTTGCATTCCTTTCACGCACAAGCACAAAGTTCTCACCCTATTTGACTAATGGTCAGTCCCACGTCAGTATATTATCATCAAATGTCCCGTCCAATTCCCCACCCTTTGACACGGACATGATCATAAGAATAATCAGCATACTTTTCCGCACTTTTGCTCATGCAGATATTCTCTGTTGGAAGCGCTGGCACGGAGGAAAATTGTACCTAATTCTCTGACCTTTGTATCGCCGCGGGCTGGCTATTTCAACATGGCTGCGGCTAATAAGCAATACAAAACGGAAACCGGAAGTAATACGCCAAAGGATGCGCAGTGGATCACTTGATGAGGCGAGGAATGTGTTCAATACGTACCTGCTGTGTCAATGAACAACTGCTTTTTGGAATGCTCGGTTGTAATGGGTACGATTGTCTGTGCTTTGTGATAGAACAGAGTTCGTTTGAGTGTATATAATTATATACACTTCTTCTCTTACCAGTTCTGGTGTAATCGTTGTTCGTTATTGTTTGAAACAGGCTATAATGTCGTACTTTTGGTGTTTTTTTCTTCCATTCTAAGCAAATAACCGAACTGATTTGACGAAGCAGCTGAACACAATCACCCTCAGTTTCGCTCAAATTGTTGCGTACGTATGCTAGTTTTCGTGAACTTGACTTTCAGTGCCAAAATGTAAGGAAAGATTGAAAGAAAAAAACTTGAACAAAAACAACAAAAAACAATTTGCCTTTGGGGAAATGCTTAACAAATGTGGTTTTTTGTTTCGCAAAACATATCAGCTTAATTGTATTTGAAGCACATGGTAGTACTTAACACCATCAGATCTTAGTGTTTAAGAAAATCATAAACAGAAACACAGACAAATACAATCAGAGACAACTAGGCTAATCACAACATCCGACGGGTTGAAAGGGCGAGGAAGCAGGGAAAATACAAATCCTTTGAAGGCTTCGTCATGGGGTGAGCGAACGATCGTTCAGAAACTGCACTACAGCGCAAGGGTTAACAACATTCTGTTTTCCACAAAACTATCACCTTAAGGTAAGAAAGGGTCTGTCTTTTGAGTATTGTTTAGAAGGTTATTACAACCTTACTAAAATACTAAACTGAAGCGGATGATGCTTTTTTCTTCACATTTGTACTGTCCTGCTTACCAGTGCATGTTCCCACCATATATCGTGCTGCATGTCCACATGAACCAGAGGGAAAAAACAAAACTTCTGACATCAATTTATGATATTCTCGCCATAGGACCAACAAATCAAATCAGTGTGTGTGTGTGTGTGTGTGTGTGTGTGCGTGTATGTGTGTGTGTGCGTGCGTGCGTGCGTACGTGCGTGCGTGCATGCGTGCCTGTGTGTGTGTGTGTGTGTGTGTGAGTGTGTGTGTGAGTGTGTGTGTGTGTGTGTGTGTGTGAGTGCGTGCGTGCGTGTGTGTGTGTGTGTGAGTGCGTGCGTGTGTGTGTGTGTGGTGTGTGTGTGTGTGTGAGAGGGGGGTCAGGGCAGAGAACAGACAAACGTGAGGGGTAGGGGAATGAAGTTGAAGGAAAATGCAATAGTCGATTTTCGGAAATAACTCTGTCGGGTTTGTATGGGTTGTGGAAGAGTGAGCCTTTCTTGCAAAACCTCTGCCAAACAATGGAAGGCCAACCACTAGCGAGGGGTATGTATGAACGTGGACGGTAGCATGTGTTTCCGACACTCCCGTCGCTAGTGATATGCACCTCTCAGTGGCGAATTTGACAAATCTAAAGATTCTCAGTGGGGAAACCACTGTACCTAAATCTAGACGCACGCGGCCCGCACGTATAGCAATTCAACAAATCAAAGTGAGCGAATGCGCTTCAGAGCGCTGCTTCTCTCGGGTGTTGGAAACTAAACTGAAGTAGTCAAGAAGCGCCGCCTGGCGGAAAGACCAGAGCGCCATCTATGACGCAGCCCTGCAGTAACGTTCATCACGTACACGAACAAGTGAAGAATCTGGGTGCTAATGACCCCAAATAACCTTCAAACAGATTGCCCTTTCTTTGCCTATTCTACGACATTGAATTAAGCTTTTGAAACAATTCTTTTTGCAAAGGGAAGTCAGCCCTCCTGCTCGGTATAGCATTATTTGAAACGCAGAACCTTATGGTATAACCTTGAAAGCGATCCGAGGGCATTTTCCCTCTGGTATTATCCCTTTAATCCCGCGATAAATATCTGAGCGCGTGAGCTGCTGTTGAAAAAATCACCTCCTTTCGCTCGCTGCCGACAAATTCCTTTCGTCTGAAGCTTATGAGCTAAATGAAAAGCTTTCCTCCCAAAAGAAACCGGTACAATGTTTCTGCAAGCTATAAATCAGAAGCACAAAAAGAGCAGAGAAAAACAGGCAAGGAACATACAGTGCAGAGCTAAATGAGAATTAAACAGTCGCACATGCTCGAGTGGTTCACGGTTTACCGTGCACATCAACACATTGCTCGACGTTTGTGCAGTTTGTCAGTTCAAAGCAAGAGGCGCAAGTTTTATGTGTGTTATTTTGCACTTCTGGTGAAGTAAAAAATAATGTGCATATATACATGCACACAACACAAGCATGGAACACGCAAGTGCCAACCAATGCACACACACACACACACACACACACACACACACACACACACACACACACACACACACACACACACGCGTACGTACGCACACACGCACTCCCCCACCCACACACACACGCACACACACACGCACACACACACACACACACACACACACACACACACACACACACCATCACTACCTGCATGTTGGCTCGAAACCAAATCCCCCCTCTCTTTGGGTTTTTAAACTATTTCCGCGACACGCAGCTAGGGGTCATAGCGTCAAAATAGTCTTATTGCCTCACGCTTTGAACATCGTCAAAGACTGGGCGATCTTTAAAACTGGACTGCGTTGTTCTGCAAGAAGAAACGAGACCATTAAGAACAAGAGGCGAAGCCTTCAAGGCTCACGTAAGAAATCGACAAACAGTAACACAAACTCAATCACTTCGTCACACATACACACACACACACACACACACAGTAAGCGGCATAGGTGACACTGTGCAAGAAAGCGAGACACTAGATCTAGATCTGAATGGCCGATTTCGAAGAAAAAACTAGTCTCGGCCCGCTCGGCAAAATAACAATGACCGAGACTTTCAGTAATTCCTTCGCGTGACGTCTAACCCTCTTACGTCATAATGTGACGTCTTCAAATGTTGTGACGTCTTCAAATGTTAAAGTTTCTACCACAGACATACATACATACATACATACGCACGCACGCACGCACGCACGCACGCACAGACAGACAAAAGTTAGCATCGCATAGGCTACACTTACGTGAGCCAAAAATATGTTTTGAAAAGACAAACAAAAGAAGAAGAAACAAGTCGGGTAAGGCGAAATAACTACATTTTGTCAATCTGTCGAACTCACAGAATGAAACTGAACGCACTGCATTTATTCACCAAGACAATAATATAAACTGAGCAAAAAAATTATTGCACCCACTTTCGTTACCCCAACTAAAACATTCATTCACGTGTCATTTTATTCAAACTTTATATGCCATTAAAGGCCCTTCACTTGGCTACCTTGCACACTTTTTGGATTAAAGATTTCTGTATTAGGTATCACGTGACCGCCGCCGAAGTCAGGGTACCCCCAAAATCGACCTGACAAAAAACCCTAGTCCCGTATTCTAAAATCTGTAAAATTTCAGGATTTGCTGATAAGAAACAATTCTGCATATCGTTGGAAATGCCATTCAATTTCCATTTGAAAAACAGTTTCATTTGTGCACCTAACTTGATTGGTCTTGATACAATCTGTTTTCAAATGAGGTAGGGGTTAACAGTTTGAAAGGCCCAAAAGAGCACGTTTTGCGGTCATTTTTTAGGGGGTCCTCCACTGAAAGTTCAATATATCCTAAATATCTCAATGAAAACGTTTCAAACTTCTAGAAAACATGACCAATAGGTGAATAAAGATCACCATAACTTTTTGGGGAATATTTTGGCAATACAGGTAAAGTTACGTCACGTTTCCAAAAGAACTTAAAAAATATTCATATTAATTCAGGGTGTTATGCCAAAAGCTCGTGACTTTGCATGCAGGGCCAATAATGGTTATATCAGTATTTGCGGAAATTTAAGGCAAATCTGAGCACAAGCAGAAATTTGCTGGAGGTATGAACGCGATAGACAAATTCGTCAACTCTGTCATTTGTACTGTGTATGCGAACGGCAGAGATGTCCATTCGTTGGCCTGTGCATGC
The DNA here is from genome assembly GCF_037325665.1 of Littorina saxatilis. NCBI lineage: Eukaryota > Metazoa > Mollusca > Gastropoda > Littorinimorpha > Littorinidae > Littorina > Littorina saxatilis. The sequence goes on from NC_090246.1 coordinate 39,689,862, forward strand.
TCAACACCGGTAACCACGCGCCGTTACATTCACGACAGCGAGGAGTTTGTTCCCTTCGGAGAACCGATCCTCTTTGGTTTCAACTGTTGTATTGCATAACAACGTGTGCTTGTTTGTTGTGCGCGCGCGCCTGCATGTGTGCATGTGTTAGTGTGTTTGTGTTTGTGCTTTTGCGCATGTGTGCGAGTGTGTTCCTGTGCCGTGTGCATGCGTGCGTATGTGCGTGCCAGTGCGGGTGCGTGTGCCGGCGGTGAGCGTGCATGCGTACCAAGTGGCCGGCTTAGCAGCCGTTTCAGTTGGAGAGAGAGAGAGAGAGAGAGAGAGAGAGAGAGAGAGAAAGAGACTGAGACAGAAACAGAGAGAGACAGAGAGAGACAGAGAGAGGAAAGAGAAACACACACACACACACACACACACACAAACACACACACATACACACACAAACACACACATACACGCGCACGCAGTCTCTTGCCTATCAATAACAAGCAATTCACAAACGCGCATCAACAACCAGCAGCGAAGTAAGCACAGGCCAACGACTGGAAATCTCTGCCGTTCGCATACACAGTACAAATGACAGAGTTGACGAATTTGTCTATTGCGTTCAAACCTCCAGCAAATTTCTGCTTGTGCTCAGATTTGCCTAAAACTTTCACAAATACTGTTATAACCATTATTGGCCCTGCATGCAACGTCACGAATTTTTGGCATAACACCCTGAATTAATATGAATATTTTTTAAGTTCTTTTGGAAACGTTACGTAACTTTACCTGTACTGCCAATATATTCACAAAAAGTTATGATGATCTTTATTCACCTATTGGTCATGTTTTCTGGAAGTTTGAAACGTTTTCTGAGCCAAATCAGACTCCTGTCGTTTTCACTTTTGTCTGTTGCGCTAAGAAGCTGCATTAGCTAGGTAAGAATGCCAACACGCGTGACCGTGGAAGGAGCAGGAGGAGGAGAAAACAAAGTAGCTAGCAAGCTAGCAGGCACGCAAAGAAATGAGCGATCAATGAACCAACACTTGCTTTCAATCGACTGGTACTTCGTACGAGCTATGGTACATCCCAAACAAAGTGCTCAGAGTGTAGGCTTATTACAAGACTGACTGTTTTTGTTTTTGCGTTACAAAATCGTTCAGACAGGCCACATTGTTCGCGTAATCATTTTTCCGTGCACAGACAAAATAACACGAATTTCAGTTAGAAGTTATTTCTGGAAACAGCTGCTCATCAACTCTGACTATGTCTTTTCAAAGCCAAACTGTAATGCCGATAAAATCTTTTGCACTCGATCAAAAAAAAACTGAATGACGGGCTTTCGTGTTGTTCTGATGTTATCATACAGTGCGTGCATGCATGCTCCTGTGTGTGTGTGTGTGTGTGTGTGTGTGTGAGAGTTTGTGTATTTGTGTACGCGCGTACGTGTGTGTGTGTGTGTGGGGGGGGGGGGTGGGGGTGTAGGTGAGTGAGTATGGATGTGTATCCTTCGTCCCCTCCTCCCTCCTTCCTCCCTCTCCCCCTCCTCCCAACAGTTGATCGCTATCAGCGTGGGTTCGATCCCCACGTTCGGCAAGAGATTTATTTCTCGGAGTCAACTCTGTGCAGACTCTCTTCGGTGTCCGAACACCCCCGTGTGCACACATGAGCACGAAAAAGATACCAAGTTCACAGCGAAAGTCTCAGGGCTTGGAAAACACGAAGACACGCATGCATCATCTCTCGTCTCTGATTATCATGATCGTATTTCGATACTTTGACGAGACAAACCCAATGCTGGTGTGTCGAAGAAGACAGCCACAGCAGGCTTGTTCGAATCATAGACCAAATAGCCTGGACCGCCAACTCGTCACGTGACCCTTCGAGGTTACGACCCCAGCTCTCTCTCTCGACTGACTTTCAGGGGCGCATCACGTCCGGTTTGAAAGGCCAGCGATTCGAAGACAGTGGAAAGAAAGCACGCTCCAGTTGTATTTGTGACAATGGGAGGTGACAATGAACTGGATTTTCCAAAACTCCAAACTAAACTTTAACAAAACTCATCGAAAAACATGTTCCATATACTAGTACACTTTTGTTGAGTTTATTTTAGCATTTTCAGAACTTACCTCAGCAACTTCGATAATAGCGTCCATGTTTACAATCGACACCGGATATGACGCCCCCCTGATTTCTGAAAGGCCACGAGAGGCGCTACCTCGTAATAGAGAGATAGAGCGGAGAGAGAGCTAGTTGGCGGTCCAGGATAAATGGTCTATGTTCGAATCAAAGTATCACACCATATCTTCGGCGTATTACCAATACCTGTCCCAATATAGACCAGTTGGTCTAAGAGAGGACGTTAAACCCTAATAGTCACAGTCACAGTCACAGTCTCATCCCAACAGAAGACACAAAAGTTTGACAGGAAACAGAGCAGAAAAACTGGAAAAAGTTATGACATATATGGCATAACAAAAGCAAAGTACCTCCCTTGAAACTGCACATTATATCATCCAGATGCGCCCCAATGAATAATGCCTGTGTCAGTTTTCCCTATTCCTCCTTTGCAAATCCGCAGAGCAAACAAACAGTTTTACGCCACGCTTGTTCGCTTCCAAACGTTAAAGGTACTGTCCTTCCAGAGTAGACGATTCGACGCACCGTCTCAGATCAATGAAGCCTTCGAAATTAGATCAATTATTGGTTTTTAATATATATATGCCCAAGTTGTGAGAGATGCCTATCTCAAATTGTGTCATGGTCAGCCGAAATGTATATTGGTTATTCTCCAGAGCTGTGTACCATTTTGTGACATGCATTCTCAGTCCTTTAATTGATTATAACGTGTATTAAATGCAATGGCAACTAGAATGTAACTTCTTTACTTACTTTCATTAATGCTCCTGTTAGGTTATGAAACAGACATTCAACAACAAAAATGGTATACGTTTTTATCTTTTTTTGTTAAATTGTTAGTATTTATCTCCAGGTCACATCCTCAGTCTGGTTACCATGCTACGCCAGTGATGTATATTGGACATGATGTCAGAAACCAATCCTATGTTGCACAGGATGCAGCCAGACTGTTGATGTTAGGTATATGTCCAAGTGTAGGGATACTCTTGGTTTTGGAAAAAACCTGGACATCTATATCTATATACGGCTTGTGTGTGTCTGTCTGTCTGTCACTTCGCAATGCACGGCCAAAGTTCTCGATGGATCTGCTTCAAATTTGGTGGGCATATTCAGGTAGACCCCGGACACAATCTGGTCGATGAAAATTTCCAACACGTGCTCTCAGCGCGCAGCGCTGAACCGATTTTGGTTTTTATGGGTTTTCTGTACATCCATTCCCAGTAACTCTTCCTTATCTTCTCCAGTGTTTTGCGCGTTTATCTCCCTTCCTTCGTGTGGCGTCAATCGCGTACGGTGCGCCACTCACCCGGCCAAGCCGGGTACCCGGCGAAGCCGGCGTACGGTGCGCCACTCACCCGGCGAAGCCGGGTATTCGGCTCTACTTCTTCCCGGCGAAGCCGGGTATTCATCTAGTATATATATAACTATATGGTGATATACACGCATAGGATGGCCTACAAGGAAAATATTGTATCTTTAACGCCGCCTTCCCTTACTGGTTTCTCGTTTATTACTGACGGACTCTAACGCCAGAAACAGACAAGTGCGTGATTATGTAATGGCCACCAAATGTTGATTTCTTTCGAAAAAACGCTTGTGTCACATTGACACGATAAGAGTGACATAGACGCACTAGTAAATTAAGAATGTGTTTTATGTTTGGGAAGACGCTACGAGAGCAGATTGCCCGAAGGAAATCTGATAAAAGTGAGAACTTTGGCGCTGAAAGCCAGCATGAAACTGAGTTAATACTAAAATCAATTACCCGTAAGCAGGAACAAAAATATACACCTCGCTGGCATGCAAAACCTTCTTTTGGGACAAATGTATCCTCAGAGATAACGTTTTGCCAAGTCACGGGCATTCGTTCATCCAGAGAATAGTTTTCCCAACGCAAGAAAAAGAAATGTCTATTGGCATTTTTTCAAAATAAAATCTTTGGAACGAAAAGAAAAAGACAAGAAAAGAAAACCCTGCATATATTTATATATAAACTGTCTGTAGTTGGCAGATAACCCTGATAAATCTGCTCAGCAATACCCCCCCCCCCCCCTCCCTCCCCCCGGTTCTTATACACACCGTCTGATTGAAAATCAAGTTAAAAAAAGTGTCTTTTTAATTGCAATAGCAATGTAAGCAGACAATCTAGCAATTTGCAGAACTTATCAAAAGTCTTTAAAAGAGAGTCTGCCCACCTACTAGTTTCACGCGTTCAAGAGGTACAATCAGAAACAAATTCTTCAAACTTCATCACTGTTCAGTTATCACGCTCATAGCCCATATTCGTGAAAGTCACGTCGTAGCTAATGATCGCATTAATTTCAATTGTTCAGACTCATAATAAGGCGTTAGCTTCATCACTTTATAATGAGCACTTGATGCGTTTCTTTTGCCCGGTGTAACTCGAGAAAATTACTCCCACGAGATTTTTACTCCGGAGTAAACATTTCGTACGAAAAAGTTACTCCCTTTACGAAAAAAGCACTCCCCCATTGCACGAGAAAATTACTCCCCAAGACAGGTGAGTTCCGAGTAAACATTTCGTTCAAAAATGTTACTCCCCTGACGAATAAATAACGAATAAATTACTTCACCCCAACACGAGCAATTTAACTTCCCATGCCAGGTGTACGACATTTTTACTCCCTTGTCCCCTGTTAGTCTTGGTGGTGGAAGGGGTGGAAGGAGGGTAGCGCGACATTCGTGTCCGCGAGATCACTTATTGGCATTATCCCTTCGCCCGCATCCTATTTTTGCGTACGAGATTTTTACTGGAAGTAAAAAAAATGGGGAGTAAAAATTTCGTGGAGGGAGTAATTTTTTCGTGCCTTGGGGAGTTCTTTTCTCGTACGAAAAGTGTACTCGGAGTAAGAATTTTGTACAAAATATTTACTCCGGAGTAAATTTTTCGTGGAGTAAAAATTTCGTGTTACACCGGTAACAATCCCCCCCCCCCCCCCCCCCCCCCCCCCCCCCCTTCCTCATCTCAAATCTCACCCCCGTCCGAAAAAAACAATTGTTTACAATCTCTTGTGTCTTTATTCACCCTCTCTGGATAAGTTACACATGTCAAAACACAAACCTCAAAACCGTTAGGCTTTTTCGCTTTTTTCTACTTTTGGCAGCGTTCACTCTAAATTTGCCGCCTAAAACGGACTCGTTTCTGTCCACAGCCAAAGCTTTTATCACACAAAAATGGCTATACATGACAGCTAAGACCGTATTTGTTACATTTTAGCAGTGTGTACCCCGGGTTTCTACTGCAAAAAAAAATAATAGCAAAACTTCAAAGTATGTGTGAGTCCCCTAATATGGACCACCTTCAACAAATCGAAGAAAATAAAAGCTAAAGGCAATTTTGATTAATTCATTAAGAAGGTTGCTGAAAATAACCTATAACTAGCCCTCGAGATTTCAAAAAAATATAACAAATAGTCTTTTTTTGGTGGAAGTTGATAATTTCACTTATTTTCACTCTGTTTTTGATAAGCTTCTTCAGTTTCCTGGTGTGCTTCAAATAATGCTCTCATCAACCCGAAACAGCTAAATCTAAAGCATATTTGAATTTGTCTGACTTGCACACTAAGTTGTATCATGTTATTTTGAAGTATAGGGGGCTTTTTACAGTGATTCGTGAAGGCCGCTTCACTGGTCCATATTGGGCGCCCAGGCTCCTAATATGGACCATTTGTGATTTTTTCTGTATTTAATTTTTGCTGAATATCTATCAAAGCTACTTCACTCTAATTAGGCCTAACGGTTAAACTAAGAGAGAAGGACTACCAACCACAAAATGAAACTTCTTCGCAAGAAAACAAGCTAGTTATCAGCAATAAACAAAAAGTGGTCCATATTAGAGGCCCTTCCCCTACTCACTGTCCCCTTTTTGATTGCACTACGGATTCATTTTTGAATGTGTGTACTTTGCTTCTATACTGAATAATGTTCGAATGTATACGTACTTCACTTCTATCTCAGTTTTCACATTTTGCTTCAAAACTAACTATTCGAGCTGACGAAATGTTGCTCCAAAGACTGATCCATTTTCAACTTAATCAGTTCACTCGTGTCGTGTTGACCTTACTGCAGCATGTGGATTTCTCGATTATCAACATCCATCACACACACGCTATCTTTATTCCTTCTACAACATGAGCATCTCTTTGATGTTTTCTGCGATGTGTAGAGTGCACTGAAACTGGAGCCGTTATTTATAATGTCACTCTTTCCCCACCCCAACTCAACCGCACACACACGTCAAACGCTCGTTCGTACATCCGATGACGTCATAAAACACATTCAGACGCATTATTTTGCGCGTGCAACGCTGACCCGGAAGTGACGTAAAGATTGCCACACAGAACGGAAAGCCACAAAAATACGCTCAGAGCGTGGGTTTCGTACAAATGTCACCCGTTCCGTGTAAACAGCAATATCAGGAATCATAATGTTGATTCATAGACAACGAAACCATTGTATGTAATATTTTGGTCGGGTTGAGTGCCTGGTGGGTGTTTATTTAGCAAGCGTTAACACCCGACACACCCCATACCCTTTCCAGCGCAGCAAACGGTCTTTTCCCCTAGGTTTCAGCATTTATGACGTCGTTTTAGTTCCGTCCCTGCCACCCGAAATTGTAAATGCTTTATAAAATCTAAAACATGAGTGCGTTTACTACAGAGGTTATGTGTCAGTCGACTGACCAAAATGAAAGAGGAGAAAGGTAATTAAGATGATTGGTACTGAAGACATTGATGATGATGATGATGATGATGATGATGATGATGATGATGATGATGATGATGACGACGACGACGACGACGACGACGATGATGATGATGATGATGATGATGATGATGATGATGATGATGATGATGATGATGATGATGATGATGATAAAAAATAGCCCCAACGAACAGTAGAAGAAGAAGAAAAAGAAGAAGATAAAGAAGAAGAGGTCAACATGTGTTTGGAATCCACAGTCAGCCATAAATACAACCTTGCCCTGCCAGTTTTGTTTTGTTTTATTTCTGATGGAGCACGAAGTTGCCAGAATATCTGACGCAGTGCACCAATGAGTAGGCGTTATTCCTTAATGTCAAGGTCACAGTGGGTATACGCAGACACACAGATGTGTTCCATGCACGCTCGTGCAACCTTGCTTCCCATTCAATGTCTCTGTCTTTATTTCCATTCCATGATCTCTTTGATTTGTGATTAAAATAGGCCAGTATTCTAGTTCATATCGTAATTGTCCCAAAATTCGGTTTTACGAATCTCAACATTTCTGGTAGGAGGCTCATCATTTTCTTCTTGTGTTTTTTTTCTTTTACAATTCCCGTCTAAACTGTAAATGAATTATTTCCCTTTTTGATTTCGATTAAATAAATTTACAAATTGTCCTTTTCCAATTTAAACTGAGTAGCTTTGTTGTTTTCTTTTGACAATACAACCAACCAGCCAACCAACCATTTCCCAAACTTTCAGGAAAAAAAGATTGTGCGGCATGGAAGCACGCTAAAAGACTGAAATAAACGCAACACTCGCCCGTGCCTCCGAAACATTTCTCTCGTGTTTTCTTTGCTAACCGAAACCCGTCTCGGATGTCGCCGAGACTCCAAATCTCGCACACATCTCGTTGGCACACCAAGACCCGCGAGAATGACTGCCAATTCCAGGGGGAAATATTTGACAAACTTAGCATCCCTTTTCTGCGACAGAAAACCCAGAAGGGAGTCTAACTGGGACTGAACAATGTCATTTAAAGGTACAGCACCTGCCTGATTTTCATAACAGCGTGAAGTCAAAAACAGTTTTTTTCGATCATTGGGGTAACATTTTGAATATATCCCATACATCTTGTACTAAACATTTGTTTTACCCACAGCAACATTCTAAAAACAATCAAACAAAAAAAAGAAGACTAAACCACCACCACCACAACAACAACAACAACAACAACAACAACAACAACAACATCAACAACAACAAACTAACAAGCAAACAAACAAAATAACGAAATAATGTTTGACATGCACCCACTCCTTTCAATAACAACAAAAATTCAAAAATTAACGAAGAAACAAAATCATGACAAACGGAGAAGAGAACAGGCTTACTAACAAATAAACGACTCATCAACTCTAGCAATATAGTTGAAACAAAAATCTATTCTTCTTCTTCTTCTTCGTTCATGGGCTTAGACTCCCACGTTCACCCATGGTTTTAGCATGAGTGGATTTTTACGTGTATGACCGTTTTTAGCCCCGCCATTAAGGCCGCATACGCCAACTTCGGGGGAGGCATGCTGGGTATTTTCGTGTTTCTATAACCCACCGAACTCTGACATGGGTTACAGGATCTTTTCCGTGCGCACTTGGTCTTGTGCTTGCGTGTACACACGAAGGAGGTCAAGTCACTAACAGGTCTGCACATAAGTTGACCTGGCAGATCGGAAAAATCTCCACTCTTAACCCACCAGGCGGTAGCGACCGGGATTCGAACTCACGAACTCCCGATTAGGAGGCCGATGCCTTTACCACCACGCCACTGCGCCCGTCTAAAAAAAATCTATTAAACCATGATCAACATGCAGTTATGAAGCTCCACGGTCTTCGACTGAAAATTCCCTGCAATGCGCAACTCCTGGAGGCGGCTATTGTGCCTTAAACATATTTCTGAAACCTGCTTGGCGGCTATTGTGGCTTTAACATCTTTCTGGAACCTGCATGGCGGCAAGAGACTGTCGAGGAAAGCCAGTGTCGCAGCGTGAGAAGAATTTATCGCACATGTGACGACGAAAGGGGGTGAAATTGTAACACCAATACTTTGGCTGAGTAGGCTGCACAAAGAGAGAGAGAGAGAGAGAGAGAGAGAGAGAGAGAGAGAGAGAGAGAGAGAGAGAGAGAGAGAGAGAGAGAGAGAGAGAGAGAGAGAGAGAGAGCTACAGAGAGAGAGGCCGTGAGACAGGGATACAGAGAGAGACACTGAGGGAGAGAGAAAAAGAGAGAGAGAGAGAGAGAGAGAGAGAGAGAGAGAGAGAGAGAGAGAGAAAGAGAGAGAGTGAGGGGGGCTAGAGAGAGACTGAGAGAGAGACAGACAGACAGACAGACAGACAAAGAGAGAGAGAGGACGAGAGTTAGAGAGAGAGAGAGAGAGCTAGAGACAGAGACAGAGAGACAGGGATACAGAGAGAGACAGAGAAAGAGTCAGAGAGAGAGAGAGAGAGAGAGAGAGAGAGAGAGAGAGAGAGAGAGAGAGAGAGAGAGAGAGAGAGAGAGAGAGAGAGAGTAATGTATACACTTGGTATGACACGGATATGCTAGACGTAGATTCAAAGTTTACATGTGTGTGAATCACAGATAATATGATCCATATTCTCATTCAATCTTTATTGCAACAATTAATATATAGAAAGTATCGATTGTATGATTCCACAAAGTTGACCGAATTACACTGAAGAAACATCAGGTATACGACGTTTCGCTAAAAAAACACACACAAAAAACCAACCAAAAAAACATAGATAATGATTTCTGTGATTCGAATATTTTATCTGTGTTTACCAATCCTAGAGTCACGGGTTCGAATCCAGACCGGGAAGGACGTGGGTCAACTTCAAGTGCAGACTCGGAGACTGTATTCATGTCCCATCCCCGTGTCACCACAGTGGTGCGTAAAAGACCTCGGTTATTCTGCCATAAGTGCAGGTGGCTCATTCCACTTGAAACCCGCACAGACCTGGGTAGCGCGACTCTTTTTGCTGTTTGCTTTCTTTCCACTGGGAGAAAGCGACCCGAATTTTGTTGGCAATGGGATGTTAAAATAAATTAAATGAAATAAAAACGACCAATTTATTGTTTGTAATTTGCCCAGTTGACTCATCGTTGTCGCTGTATTCCATCCCTAAAAATGTTATGAATTGCAAGCTAGGAAGTTGTCGGTAATTCAAATCTCGGTAATGATAAAACCTTGTCGCTGGCAGTTCCCACTCCTATTTCTGGTGTAAATCTGCACCAAAATTCAAAATGATTACCACTTTAACAAATCATTAATCAAATCAGCATGCAGCGTTATGATAGTTATCACTTGTTGTGGCAATGTATTGTCATACATCTTCGTTCATGAGATCTTTCCCAACTCAACAGATTCCTCTGAGTGTCTAGACACCACATGCTGTGGGAAATAGATGGGGTGGGAGGTACGTTTGTCATTTTCCGGCAAAGACAAAAGCAAACAAACACACGCAACAAAAATGCAACAACGCTGGGACTAACTGTCGCCAGACTGAAAATGACGAAAGAGCTGGGAGGGCGTCTGTCGCTTTTGTTGAAAATAATATTATAAAGTCATGACAAGTAAGCTATCTTGAGCATTATTTCGTTTGTCATTTTTCAACAGCCGTACAAAGAACAAGAAAAATGCCCAAATACTTGTACTATCTGCTGCTTGAAAAATGATGTAAAAATGGAGGAGGTGCCTGTGGCTTTCTGTGATAAAATGCAGTCAGAACAAGTAGGCTTGCATCTTAAGCTTTATTATAGGCCATATTTGTTTTTTGTGTGAGTGTTTTGTGATAACACGAGTGCTAGACGTGACACACACTTCATTTTTCAGTCATGAACGGACGTTCAATTCACACAATGGCTGCTACTTCAGGTACTATGTACCCATTGCCTTTGCACGTTTGTACAATTCTGGAGCAGAATAAGACGTTTAGTAGTTTAGTAGTGTCTGAAGTTGTTCCAACACAGAGACATACAAACGAAACATTGACAAATACAATGGCGGAGGAGGGTGGAGAAAGAAGCATACAAACAGGCAGACACGCATGCACACTTGCTTCAGCTATATCAAACATTGTATTTTTTTTTTTTGTTTTTTTGTTTGTTGCTTAACGCCCAGCCGACCACGAAGGGCCATATCAGGGCGGTGTTGCTTTCACATATAACGTGCGCCACACACAAGACAGAAGTCGCAGCACAGGCTTCATGTCTCACCCAGTCACATCATTCTGACACCGGACCAACCAGTCCTAGCACTAACCCCATAATGCCAGACGTCAGGCGGAGCAGCCACTAGATTGCCAATTTTAAAGTCTTAGGTATGACCCGGCCGGGGTTCGAACCCACGACCTCCCGATCACGGGGCGGACGCCTTACCACTAGGCCAACCGTGCCGATCAAACATTGTATTTACTCTGTTCAAATGCATGCGTAGTAAGAGGGAGTACCCTCTCTGACGTCGACTGTGCTCTTCTCGCCAAGACGATAAAGCGGGAGGAGGAGGAGGAGGAGGAGGAGGAGGAGGAGGTGGAAGAGTATGGTGTCTTACTAGCGCAGAGAACAAATAATGTTATTTCCACTTTAAAATCAAAATTGTTCAGAGAAAAAATGTACTAATATCCCTGTAAGTAACTTTTACCTCCTGTGATCATTTTAAATTAGATCTAGCAAACCGTCATGAAACGAGCGAAAACAAAACTTTGAATTAAAGGACTGAGGTTCAGATAAAACTAGCCTATTGTCTTGCAAGACATTTGTCAGGTGCTTCACCCACGACTTGAAGGTGATAACGTATCAGTGAAGCAGCCTGAGTGAGCCATTGACAAATAGGAAGGAACAGCATGAAAAGAGATTCATCCTGCACACATGAAAAGAATACCACACTCAGTAATCATGTTGAGTGCCATTGACATGTTGAAAACAAATCAACACCTGGATTACAGGTGATGATAGTCGTAGAGTATGACGTCTGAAACTTCTCCCAACTCAGAACGTAAGGACACTCATCTCAGTGAAGTCAACACAAAAGATACCAGTCGGTGACAGAGGAGTTGAAACACTACCCAATATTGACGGACTGTGTGATGATATCTTCTGCTATGGTCTGTTGAGACAGTGATATCAAAATCGAGACCGGAGGTCGAGATTTTGATATCACTGTCGAAACAGACCAATAGCAGAAGATATCGTCACACAGTCAGTCAATGTTAGATGTATTGCTAATTCTCTGGACATTTTGTATTTACTGTAAAGAAATTACAAAAGTATTTGTCTCAGTTTTGGCTGTTCCATATCCCTCCCTCTGATTATTATTTCTTTTTGTTCACTCTTTTCTTGTACTTTTCAGTATTTTAAAATGTCTTTCCTTTCAAAAAGTCTTTAGTCACTTGCTCAATTTGACAATTAAATTCTGGGATAATTACATTTTCATATATATTTGTTTGTTTTTAAATTTAGGTGTTTTTGTTTTTGAAGTGGGGAAGCAATAAAGAGGTCGTCGATATCAAAACTGATATCGACGGAAATGTCGTCGATATCACTTTTGCACTGAGCTCAGTTTTGCCCAATTGACCAATGGAAATCCACGTAACATATGAAATAGCAATATTGACATTTAACGTGCGCCACACACAAAACAGAAGTCGCAGCACAGGCTTCATGTCTCACCCAATCACATTATTCTGACACCGGACCAACCAGTCCTAGCACTAACCCCATAATGCCAGACGCCAGGCGGAGCAGCCACTAGATTGCCAATTTTAAAGTCTTAGGTATGACCCGGCCGGGGTTCGAACCCACGACCTCCCGATCACGGGGCGGACGCCTTACCACTAGGCCAACCGTGCCGGTTGTAGTACGTATCTACCTGGGCTGAGGTGCATGAAGAGAAACAACAACAACAACAACAACAACAACACCTAAAACAACAACAACAACAACAACAAAACAATTGACTTTTCTGAGCTTAAGTAACAAATAATTTGAAGAATATCTTTTTTAAAGCTTGGTAAAGAAACAAATCTTAAATTTTGTGGCACCTCCGCCCTCATACTTCTCCCTGAGTCATCAATCAGGGGGCCTGGTAGCTCAGTTCCCAGAACGCTGGAGGCTAGTGATCCTTGGGTCCTTGGTTCGCATCCAGGCAGGGTCGGAAATGGGTCAAATGTATGCGCAGACTCAGAGACGGTATACATCTCCCATTCCCGTGTCACCACAGTTAAGTGGCACGTTATCGGTTGATAACGCCTAAACACCCACTCACCTGGGTAGCTCTTCTCTAGTTGCTGCTAGCTTTCAAGGGGAGGAAGCGACTCGAATTCCACAGCAACGGGTCAATAAAGTCATGGAAATAGAAATGGGGAAGAAAAAAACTCACTCGCTACAGGAATACTATAATACATAAGAAACAAAAGAAGCCGAGCCGGAAAAAAAAATCGTCAAGAAACCCTTAGCAACTCACTACATGAGAGTAATTATCATGAGCACGTTACCCACACGTGATTGTACATACGATAACATAATCTTCAAAACACCCCCCGTTACCCTGTGACCTGGAGAGGAACACAGCACGAGGTCAAATAACCCACAGACCTCAACAGGA
>NC_090246.1:39703570-39711070 GCF_037325665.1 Littorina saxatilis
TCAGCTGAGAGGGATTAACTCTAGGAGCAAAAGGGCAAAGTTTCACGAGTCTTACGAAGGCACTAAAACAAATCAGCTGACAGACACATCACAGGCCGTGCCGTATCCAATCACTGATCGAACGCTTTTCCATTTCTAGTGATCCCTCACACTCTCGTTCTTGGACATTATCTCGGATAGGTGATTGGACTCCAAATGACTTATTGCTATTTAAGTCTCAAGAATCAGCAGTTTTTAACTGTTAAAGGTCTGGCCTGCATTCTTTCAAATGTTAGTGTTAATCTCGGTATATTATAAGTGGGGTGTGCTATTGAGCCGATTTCAAAACGAGGAAACCTCTTGAAAGTGAATTTCTACTCTACGGGAGGGCAAAACATCGACCTACTATGGACATACCTGTGGACTTCTTTAAAGTACACGTAGTCTTATTCAGTACCTTGGACACTCTTATCCTTCTAGATCACCAATAGATCAGGTCAATGCCAACTGCCTGTGATCCCGTTAATTTTAATAAGTCTTTTGGGGACGATACAGTGGCGAGATTTAGAGAGAGAGAGAGAGAGAGAGAGAGAGAGAGAGAGAGAGAGAGAGAGAGAGAGAGACAGAAAGACAGAGAGAGAGAGAGAGAGAGAGAGAGAGAGAGAGAGAGAGAGAAGATAATTGCCTTTTTAAGTGTAAAATAAAGCTAACATAGTTGTGCCTCAACTGTGTCATCCCCTCGGGTTTTACTGAAGTCAATGTGTTATATTGAGAAATTGCATCACCACTCAAAATTGTAGTTGTCTTTGAAAAGACAACTCAATTTCGTAGCGCAGTCCGTATGTAAACTTCGCCGAGAAGTCTTCTTCTTCTTCTTGTTGCCGCTACACGTGGAGACCAGTCCAATTGAGAAATGTAGTGGTCATCTGCAGGGACGCCGCCGTGCCGTACAGCTTATCCTGGATGGGGGTCGGCTCCGGCCACATCTTCCTTCTCAACAACTGGAAGTTCCCGCAGTCTTGTAGGATGTGGTGGGTGTCCTGCTCTGCTTCTTCACAGGGACACATCGGGGATGGCACAACTTTCAGCTTTGAGTGGAGGTGTTTGTTCAGCCTGTTGTGCCCTGTTCGCAGCCTAAAGATGGTAACCTGCTCTGGTCTTGTGAGCAGGTGAAGGCTGTCTTTTTGAGCCGGGGTTCGGAACAGGGCTTTAGTGATGGTATTTAGCTCGGCAAGGCTCAAGGCGTTGTCTTCTTGTTCTTTTTTTGCACCGGATTTTGCCAGGTCATCGGCTTTCTCATTTCCCTCTATGCCGCAGTGTGAGGGGATCCACTGAAGCACTGTCCGTAGGCTCTTGATGTTGTTGAGGGCCTTCTTCAATGAGGGTTGACTGTCACTGTTATAGGCTTGCAGCACAGAGAGGGCGTCTGTTAGGAAGACGACATTTGTGTTGTGGTCTGCTCTTGTCGCGATGGTGTGTGCTGCCTGAATGAGAGCGTCTACCTCTGCCTTGTAGTTGGTGCAGTAAAGGCCGGTCGGAAGCGTCTCTTCCGTCCGTTCTCCACCGGGGTATTGGATGTGGACCCCAGCTCCTCCACTTTTGACGGCATTTGTGGCTGAGCCGTCCGTATACACCCGGATCCAGGCATCATCAGGGTATCTTTCCTCAAGCGTTGCCAACGTCAGGGCTTTCAAGGCTTGGTCGCTATGTTCACCTTTGTTGTTGATATGGGGTATTGTTGTTTGGACAGTGACAGTTTCTTCTCTATCTTCCCAAGGTGGGGCGTCGAGGGAAAAGGAGATGGGAATGACCTGGTTAGGGAGGGTTTCTTGGTGCTTCCTGTTCAGTGCTCTGGCCTCCACAGCAAAGCTTGATCTTTTTAGTCTGCCTGATGATAGCGTTTGGAGCCTTTCTTTCATTGGGTGGTTCTCTGAGCATCTGAATTTGTTGGCCTGAAGCATTGCCTTCTGCTCTCTTCTCTTGGCAAGTGGTGGGATGCTAGATGTTTCTTCCATCTTCACTATAGGTGTTGTCTTCATGGCACCTGTGATTAGTCGAAGTGCCTGGTTTTGGACTTTGTCCAGGGTCTGTAGATGCGTCTTCGCAGCTGTCATCCAAGAGTTGGACCCGTACTCGAGGTGTGGTCTTACAGTACCTTGGTAAACTGATTTCAGAATCTTGTCAGTTGCGCCCCATGTAGTTCCTGCCAGTTTCCTTAAGATGTTGAGCTTCCTTCTGGCTTTTCCCTCTGCCTGGTTGATGTGAGGTTTCCAGGTCATTTTCTTGTCAAAGGTGACACCAAGGTACGTCTGTTGGTCTTCGTACTTTAGTGTGGTATTTCCCAGGGTAAGTTTTCCAGGTTTGGCTTTTGTTGACAGTGTGAAAAGAGTGGCGGTTGACTTCTCCCAGTTGATTGTTACGCACCAGCTTTCAGCCCATGCTGCAACACTCTCTAGGGCGATCTGTATTCTGTATGTTGCTGTGGTTGCATACTCCTCGCTGCACCAGAGTACCAGGTCGTCTGCGTAAAGCGCTGCGTGGACACCTCTTGGTAGTTCTGCTACAATGTCGTTGATGAAGAGTATGAACAAAGAGGGGGAGAGGACGCCTCCCTGGGGAACTCCCTGCCTCAGTAACACCTTCTGGCCACAGCGACCATCTACCGACACTCTGGCTTTCGCCGAGAAGTAATAAAGCTTAGTTTGTTTGGACTGCAGGGTAGGTGTTAAGTAACTAAGTCACGTTCTGCAGTTTACTTCTCCAATTCACTTCCCCTTCTTCTTCTCTGTTTGCAGAACTTGTGCAGAATTAAATTATTCGTTAAAAGAGCAAGTGCACGAATGCAATACTAGGTTTAAAACCGTCTCAGCACAACAGCTTTTGCAGAACACACACATTAATTAAACTTTTTGAGCAAAACTATTCGGATAATCTGTGTAGCCTTGACAACAGTTTTTAACTTTTTGAGCAAAACTATCTTGGCAGTCTATGTAGACTTTACAGCCTGTTGAAACTTTTTTTAAGCGAAACTGTTTTTGTTGCTTACACAGTCGCTCTCAACTTTCTGAGCCATCCGGGATGTTAAGACAACCGAAAGACTGGAAGAAAATATGTCAGCGTAACTAGAATATGAATAGGATCGATCGAGCGGTATGTAAGACCGATCAAAAGATCCCTTTCGACTTTTAGACAAAACGGAGTTGCGCCCCTTGTACTCCGCCATTGTCGACGGCGTCTGAGCGATTGAAAACGAATTCGTTGACGCGAACTTACGTAGGCAGGGTTCTTGCGCTATTCTGACCCAACTTTGAAAGGCGAAAAGGTTAGGAGATATTGTGAAGGGAGTGGATCGCTTTTCTAAACATTGTTCAGTGTGACGCTTTCTTCAGTTTAGCTTCAGCTTGTATGCGGTGACTGAAAAATACACCCCCGTTTTTGTGTGTGCAAGTTACAGGATTGTATGATTCTATTCAGCTATAATGCTAACTGCCCGTCATAAAACCGTTACAAATGCCCCACCCAAGTTCACGAAACAAGTCCATGGGAAAGTGACAGGGAAAGGGTTCGTTCTATTCAAGCACGTACGGGCTCTTTCGTTTATTGAATATAATTCGAGAATGACAATTGGACAAAGAATATCTGCTGAATCAGATATAGAAAAAAAGCAATATGGGTTAAAGGGCCCTTTAAGAGAAGTATTGAAGGCTGACAGGGGGACTCAGGTGATCAGTAATTTGCATATTTTACTGAGTGCTCAATATTACTCATACCTGATTCACAGGCTAACAATTCGCGGAATACCGGTTTCTTCTTCCTGTACACTTCTACTTTTTTTTCTAAAATGAATTTAGTATAACTTTTTTTTCCTTTTTTTCCTTGTGTGTTCTTTGCTTCTTTGTTGATCAAAAGATTGATTGATTCATTCATTTTAATGATGAATTGATGAATTGAGTGCTTGCTTGATTGATTGTTCGACAGGCTGATTAACAAGCATATTAAACAACATGAAAGTAGCAACATCTTTTGTTTTACACACAATGTGTCATGAATTGCATAACAACAGAGATAAATACACTCAGTGTGTAAGCTATTTTGAAATAGAAAACAACACCAACAGAAGCACAACATAAATGCACATTCAAATAGACCCACCACCTCCTTTGGGTGCACATATTTTACACAGCTTGAGGCTACATTAAGGCAAAACACCTTTTTGAGGACCTTAAGAGTCCTGCAGTTTTATGAGCGGATGCATCTTAGGACACCCTGCAGTAATCCTAGTATGGGGACAGCTTATACGCATCATCTCAACATTGTGAATATACCCGGCAGTTGTACACTAGATATACTTCCACTGCAAACTAGTTGCACTACCAGTTAGCATCACAATGAGAAGCTTTCCTTTCCTTTTTAAACGCGACTTTAACATTGGGCATACTACAAACGATTTCTCAGTGAAAGGTACGACCGAAATACGATTTTCCATACGGGACTTTAACAAATTTACATTGGTGTGAAAGAAAATGTGCTATTTATTTACTTGGCGGTGCTAATGAGTTTATTTAGTGTGTTTAATGGGCTTGGTCGGGGTGTATGTGGGTTAGTGTGCTTTCAGTCTACCTAATACGGCCATCAACCAGTAGTTGTAGTGTTGAATATTATCGTTATATCACATGCTCATATATCTATCACAAACGGAGACTCGTCCAACTTATCGTTGGTAGCTTTAGCGATTGAAATAGCGAAAAGAAACTCAACATTGCTGATGTAAAGGCATAAACGCAATTTCATAAGTAAGCGATTTGCTGGCGCTACTTTACAGAATAAAGTTCTACGATAGCAAAATCTATTTGAGAAGTTCTTTATCATTTTCCTGAGAGGAATATTGCAACATTTTAAAGAAGAAGCCTTGAAAACTAAAAGCAGGCAGTCCGTCCTTTCGGAGTAGGCTAATCATTCCCTGGGCTAATAAGGCGAAGAAAGCTGCATAAGAGCAGACATTTCTTGCTATCTGTTCAGCACTTATAACTTGAACTGCTGGTTAAGTAGCCCCATTATGTTCCGATGACAACGTTATCGTGTTTCATTCATTTCGTTTGGTCTAACTGGGGCAGTTGTGGTTGTATAACTCACCCCCCGAACAATGAATTATCCCCTGGACAATGTCACTCTATGAGTCTGTGTATCTGTCTCCAACGCTTTTAGAAAACCACCGACACCCCCGGCCCGCGCTCATCTCAACTTCCATCCTCTCAACTTTTATTTATTTCTGTGTGAGTGTTTTTCTTTGTGTTTCCGTTCCTCTTGGGAAGCGCATTCGTCTGTTGTTTGTTGCTTTGTGGGGTTTTTCTTTTAAAGTGCGAGTGTTAAACATTATTAGAAACATAGGTACGGGCCTCAAAATTCTTAGCCGAGATTTGTTTTAACCCCACCCGACCCCACCCAGTCGGGTGTCTGTCTGTCTGTCTGTCTGTTTGTCTGTCTCTGTCTCTGTCTCTCTCTTCCTCCTCTCTGTCTGTCTGTCTGTCTGTCTGTCTGTCTGTCTCTCTCTCTCTCTCTCTCTCTCTTTCTCTCTCTCTCTCTCAGCGCCAAGAGAAATGGTATCCGATAGGGAATGCCAACAGAGACGCGATAAATTTGGGAGGGGCCCTCGTATGCATTATTGAGCATTGGGCATGCACGTTCACTTGGCTTAGTGAATTCGATTTTTATACCAGTTATCAGACCCGCCGTCGCCTAACTGTGTAGTTCTAATCCGTGACAGATTTTCTCGTGAGCTAACCCTTGTAAAAGATTGCAAAGCCTAGTTTCTTCTCTATCGTGTACTTTCAAGTTCAAAGGGGGAAATGTGGGAGATTTCCCTTTGGGGTAACAAATTGGAAAACATTATTTTTACTACTTTTGTGTTTTGCTGCTTTTACTGGAGGTATTTGTGTGCGTGCTTTGTTGCTTTTATTAGAGAAATGCGTTGGCGCTATGTCTGTTGCACTAATTGGCTCTTTTTGACCGAATAGATTCGCAGTCAATATTGAAATTGAACATTGCGATGCCCTGTTGTCCTTGCGCTCAATCGTTATTTTAAATTTTTTTGGAGTAACTGAGAAAACTTACCGAATATTGACCCTTATTTATATTTAATTACATTCCTAAGGTTTGAAAGGCAAGAAAGCTTACTCGCTATTACACACGCTTGCAAACCGACCGGCATATTGCACAGCAGAAAAAAAGTATTTAATTAGACAAAACAACAATTAAAGAAAAATATCACGAAAACAGTCATTATCAATTGGTGGAAATGCACAACGACGAACGAGAAAAATATTTTGAAATACATAGCTTTGGTTTAATTATGATTTCAAGAAAACGGGATTATGTGCATGCATGCTTTGTTTTAATATTTTTATAGGTTTTACACATTCTTGAATATTATTCCCTATTTATGAGGAACAAGTGCTTGAAGCTGTACGCGTTTATTATTTCAATATCATTTTACTTTGTTAAATAATATATTAATTAATCATTATTTCTGTCTTTTTTTTCTGTTCGTCTTTATTTCTTTCTGTTGTTCTGTTCTTCTTTTTCCTGTCTTTCTTTCTTCCTTTCTTTCTTTTTTCTTACTTTTTTTCTTTCTTTTATTCTTTCTTTCTGTCTTTCTATATTTTCATCTTTCTTTCTTTCTTTCTATATTTCTATCTTTCTTTCTTTCTTTCTTTCTATATTTCTATCTTTCTTTCTTTCTTTCCTTCATTCTTTTTTTGCTTTATTAAGGATTCATATATATATTTTTTCAAGGTTCACAATACAAGAAAGAAACAGCTTCATGGATGAAGTAAAAACTCTGCAGAAAGAAACTCAAATTATAATAAAAATGTAATGTTGTTATTTTGCTAAGTATTTGACAAAATTGGACACTTACCACTTAATTGCAGCGAAATGCACGCTAGGAGGCATGCAGTGTGTAGATGCATGGAAACAATGAATCACACCACACAAACAAACAAGTCCGAACCACAACAACAACAACAACAACAACGCCGCTCTGCTTCACAGTATACTCCAATGTTGAAGAACGGTATCGAGTATCCCTCACACAGGTAGAATCCGGGGAGCGATGTTCACACGTGTACAGTCTGGGATACATTGGCACCTTTACTCCCACGGTCCAGTCTAAAGAGTGCAGCCATCTTGACTGGGAAGGCCTCCTTATATAGCGGTCCAAATTTAAGTCGCATGAAAGGTTCTGGGGAGCATTGTGCAGGATAAAAAGCGATCTGAGTCTGTGACGTCACGCTTGCCGTTGCGATTGTCGGGTGCTGACGCGTTGCGAGGTGGGGTACGTAGGCCCTCTGGGGTGTAGGTGTTGGCTGGATGCGGGTAGGTTGGGTTAAGCTGAGGGGTGGAGATAGGGGTGGAATGGACATGCGGCGAAAGGGCTTGGCCAAAGATCTTACCAGGCTATACTAGTGCAGACAGGGTAATGTACGACCCATCCTCTCCCTTGACGTCCAATCCGCCCCCCCT
>NC_090246.1:39716070-39778570 GCF_037325665.1 Littorina saxatilis
AAAACAATACCAACGTGTTTATGAGAGGAACACTGTGTGTCCGACGTAACTCGAAGACACAGCAAATCATTAATAATCAAAATCGTTAAGGCTCTTGATCTGCCGTGTGTTAAAAACAACGCACCTAAATCTGACCGAATTTCGAGTCTATTCAATGACGACGTCACTAAAAAAAAAAAAGAATTCCATTTATAACACAGTTGTAAAGCCGAGCGGTCTTAGCTTCACATTTCTGACACCAATTTGTACCCCGAAAGTGAGACGAGCTTCACATTAACTCAAACTGTCTGTGTCTGTGTCTTAGATGTTATACGTGTTTGAAGGTCATTTGTCAGGATGGCAATCACACGACAGGACAAACAGACACACAGAATATAAACTCAAGAAGAGGCAGGTGAAGTTCAAAATTGTATTGAATCAAAACAAATCATGAAAACAACTCAATACAAGGCGTAGGTTCTTTTCAGAAAGTATATCTGTACATTGGTTCACTCGTATTCCTGTAATTTTCCTACTACTGACAACAATATTCTAAGTCCTAAAATGGCTGAAAATTTGGGCATGACCCGTAGGTACCCTTAGCAAAATACGCTACTAAAAAAAAAAAATCCTATGTGCTAAAATGGCTGAAAATTTGGGCAGGGGTTCGGGGCCTGAGTAAAAATAAAGTAAAAGAGTAAAGCGACGCCACTTTACTCGCCGTGTGGTAACCTGGGACTGCGGAACGTTTGTTTTTAACCCTGTTAGTTCAGTCCACAGGGCGGAGTCCGGTATACCATTTAGACACTTAAGCCAGGTTGGTTGCTCAGACCCCGGAGGACAACTTAGAGATGACAACAAATACTTCAATACTAGGTTGAGACCCTCCCACAACCGTTCGGTACTAAGGTTGGGACCCTCCCACAACCTTTGGTTTAAACACAATTTTATTCAAAATACATGACATGAAACAATTGGCAAAAATGCAGCTAGGACACGAACTCAAGCAGATGCTTATTTGACGTGACCATAACAATGCTAAGTTACACAAGTTTTCATGATGGTGGACAACACAATTATTAACCAGAAGAACAAAATGTAGGAGAGGGGTATGGGGAACTTAATCAAAACAGGAGGATTTATAAAAATAAAAAAACAAAAAAAAAATAAAAATAAAAAGTAAAGAAAAAAAATAAGGTGAGACTATGAATGAAGCGCGTGGGACGAGAACATCGATGCTGAGACATGCAATAAGTAAGTTCAGATAAATGTACATTTTCATGGAGAGGGCAGTGTTATGGAGTGGTATAGCCCGGTTTTTAGACAATCATAAATGCCTCTACACAACTCTATAAATTTAGTATTTGTTTACAGACTTGAATGTAATCTGAATAGTTGTCCGCTACAGTAGCTTACAAGGCACAAGCGCACACTCACTCACACACGCAAAAACCTGGTGTTAAATGGATCTTGACACTGCCAAGACTAATTATTATTGTTTACAAAGCTTTTTACATCACAAAATCATTTCCGGGCTTCGACCAGTACTCTAGGCCGACAACACCGCAAGAAACTCTACAGTCCAAGACGCAGACACCTTTTGGCTCAAACAAAGCAGCTTAACAGGTAAGACGAATAGGTATTCTACTGTACGTTACCCTACTGCCATCTTTCGGCCCTCAAGATGTTGGTATGGCTGTAAGTCCTTCAGACGACTGACAAGGATGCACCAGTCCTCACGACACCGCAACCATTGCTTGACGTAGTCCTTGATCCTTCCAGTCCGTCTCGGCGGCTAACTGTAGAACCCTGCCAGCTCTCCATGCCACGGTCATGTACACCAAGCCGCAGTTGACTGGTTCAGTTCAGCCTCCGTCGATGAAAACCCTCCAGTTGGAACACTGTAAAGTTTATAGTCCATAAATCAACTTGTCTTTAGTTTCTTTCACTCGCACAATAAAAATACTCACTCGTCCAACATATTAAGCTGCATGAGCCAATATAATTATTTACACGTTAATTCCTGTTTTCTAAAACCAAGAAAACGTTACGTAAAACCCTCACATGTTTAAGCAGTGTAGCACAATAGCTTAGGCCTACACAATAACGTTAAACACAGAACCAGTCACTCTTCTCACATACGACAACATGACATGAAAATATAACCGGTTTCAAACATACCTCAAAAGAGTGTAAAGCCAACATTTAGTACAGTCGCCGGCCTGGCATGAATATGAAAATGGAAGATATCACGTAGACTGATAGGGAAAGTTCGTCAGTCTTCATCCTTCTTCAGTCAGATACCTAAAACAGGAGCCCGTCTGCTAACGTGTTACGAAAAACATGAGTCGAGCTTGGCTCCTTGACGGCGACTGATTTTACAAAGTCGTTCTTGCTATGGCATTGCCAGTGAGCTGTCGCCTGCATTACTTGCACGTGAAAAACCTTGTCAGTTACACAAAGGTTCCACTGCGGTCAACGCGACGGTATGCAGCCTATAGCCCTTTCCAATGTCTGACCATCGCTATAGTCTATTCTATTTACAACAATACACATTACCAAAAATACGAGTAAACCGCTTCGTAACATCACCCCCTTTCCTCAAAAGAAAATGAATTGTTGAAAAAACGATGAAATTTTCTGAATCTCGATCAGAGATTATCCAAAAAGTCAAAAGAATTATATATAGGTCATGTTCAGAAGCTGTTTAAAAAAAAAATATCATGAACGAAACTCGAGTAAGACCTTGGCCTTGCAAGAATATGCCAGTCAACACATCAAATCAAAAATCAAATCAAATCTGAAAATGTTACTGGACAAACAGGACAAACAAAACAATCATTCACACCCGTGTAAGCGCACGTGCCTTGAGATAGAAAACAATACTGCTAAAGGGTCAAACAAACAAACACTATTGGGCGCCAGATGTTATGGAGTGGTATAGCCCCACATTGGGCGCCAGATGTTATGGAGTGGTATAGCCCGGTTTTTAGACAATCATAAATGCCTCTACACAACTCTATAAATTTAGTATTTGTTTACAGACTTGAATGTAATCTGAATAGTTGTCCGCTACAGTAGCTTACAAGGCACAAGCGCACACTCACTCACACACGCAAAAACCTGGTGTTAAATGGATCTTGACACTGCCAAGACTAATTATTATTGTTTACAAAGCTTTTTACATCACAAAATCATTTCCGGGCTTCGACCAGTACTCTAGGCCGACAACACCGCAAGAAACTCTACAGTCCAAGACGCAGACACCTTTTGGCTCAAACAAAGCAGCTTAACAGGTAAGACGAATAGGTATTCTACTGTACGTTACCCTACTGCCATCTTTCGGCCCTCAAGATGTTGGTATGGCTGTAAGTCCTTCAGACGACTGACAAGGATGCACCAGTCCTCACGACACCGCAACCATTGCTTGACGTAGTCCTTGATCCTTCCAGTCCGTCTCGGCGGCTAACTGTAGAACCCTGCCAGCTCTCCATGCCATGGTCATGTACACCAAGCCGCAGTTGACTGGTTCAGTTCAGCCTCCGTCGATGAAAACCCTCCAGTTGGAACACTGTAAAGTTTATAGTCCATAAATCAACTTGTCTTTAGTTTCTTTCACTCGCACAATAAAAATACTCACTCGTCCAACATATTAAGCTGCATGAGCCAATATAATTATTTACACGTTAATTCCTGTTTTCTAAAACCAAGAAAACGTTACGTAAAACCCTCACATGTTTAAGCAGTGTAGCACAATAGCTTAGGCCTACACAATAACGTTAAACACAGAACCAGTCACTCTTCTCACATACGACAACATGACATGAAAATATAACCGGTTTCAAACATACCTCAAAAGAGTGTAAAGCCAACATTTAGTACAGTCGCCGGCCTGGCATGAATATGAAAATGGAAGATATCACGTAGACTGATAGGGAAAGTTCGTCAGTCTTCATCCTTCTTCAGTCAGATACCTAAAACAGGAGCCCGTCTGCTAACGTGTTACGAAAAACATGAGTCGAGCTTGGCTCCTTGACGGCGACTGATTTTACAAAGTCGTTCTTGCTATGGCATTGCCAGTGAGCTGTCGCCTGCATTACTTGCACGTGAAAAACCTTGTCAGTTACACAAAGGTTCCACTGCGGTCAACGCGACGGTATGCAGCCTATAGCCCTTTCCAATGTCTGACCATCGCTATAGTCTATTCTATTTACAACAATACACATTACCAAAAATACGAGTAAACCGCTTCGTAACAGGCAGCATAGTTCGTTACGAATGTATGGAAGAAAACAACCACACTCACACACACGAAAGAGAACAGCAAAACAAAAACAAAAACTTAATGATAATTATTACTTATGTTAAATATGTAATTGATGCAACAACACGGGTTTACGTTCTCCTGCACACAAACATATACAATACCAGTACGTGGGCTAATCCTTCAAGTTAGTCGACCAGATTCAGCAATAAAGGATTGGACAGACTCGAAAATCAATGTATTTATGCGAAATGAATGTTGCTCGCTGCCTCTTAATAATGTTTCCACGTGTCTAAAATTGGCAGGCAGTGAGTTAATTGTGGACATACGAGCATTTTCAAACAACGTGCAGTATAACAAGTAATGTTCAGCTGTTTCGTTCCGGTTACCGCACGCACACTGTGGGTTATCTTTTAAATGGCGTTTGCATAAATCGGAATTAAGGTTACTCATGTTTAAACGCATTCTGCTGTGTTGTATTTCTACCTGTCACAAGAGACAGGCACAGAAACAATGCTGTAACTCTAAGTGGGAAGTCCGGTATACCATTCAGACACTTAAGCCAAGTTGGTTGCCAAGACTCCCCCGAACCTCAGAAACTAACAGCTTATGTATCGATTGGAGATTGGATTTCCCTTCTTTGAGTCATGTGACGTCAGAGGCCGACAAAACTTTATAATTTGGCTTTTCAGGTTGACCGAAACTTCAAAGGAACTCAACAAAAAAAACGTCATGTGTTTGATCAGTTGCATGTGTGTGTGCTGTCCAATGTCAAAACAACAACAAAGTGAGTACATGACGTGTATTTTGTAGTTCCTTTGAAGTTTCGGTCAACCTGAAACGCCCAAATATGAAGCTTATGTGTTTGATTGCATACATGACTGTGGATTGCATGCATGTGTGTGTGTGCTCGTTCAATCGTCAAAACAACAACAAAGTCATAAGTACCTGAAAGGAATTCGATCGATACATAAATGTTATTTGCGTGTTTGACCAAAATATGACATTTTACACAGATCTCGACAGTCATTGTTCACCTCGACCGCTAGCGCGGTCTCGGAGAACAATGACTGTCTCGATCTGTGTAAAATGTCATATTTTGGTCAAACACGCAAATAACGTATAATATACCTTCCATGACTGTCCCTGACGTCACAGCTAAGGAACCAATGAAAACGTCGCTCTGGGACCACAGAACAAAATGGGGAGGGAGGGGGGAGAGTTTCGAGGCTGCTGTCAGCCTCCTTAGAAGCTACAGTTAAAATGCCTCGAAAATATACAAAAACTCCTGTACTAAGAAAACTACATCAGAACCGTTATAAAGAAATACATCAATACAATGGAAATTCTACGACGCATCATTTGATACCAAACACTCATAGGTGATCAACACTGCGAACAAAGTGCAAAACCTCTGACTATTACCTCGCAAAATAGTCATGTCACACCAAAAAACATATGCAGTTACAAGTTAACCACAATCAAACACAGTGTATATTCAACAGGCTTCTCATATGTAGATGATAAACATAAAATCTACATTCTACTAAACAAATGAATACAGAATACATATTTATATCGAATACATGGGTAAAAGAAAGAATGATAGAAAAGCTACAGAAAAGACAAGAGAGGGAGAGAGAGAGAGTGTGTGTGTGTTGGTGTGTGTGTGTATGTGTGTGTGTGTGTGTGTGTATGTGTGTTCGTCTGTGTGTAACAAGTATTATTAACAAAAGCACAGCAACATAGAAGTAAAGAATCAGGTCAAACAGGAAAAGGGGGTTAGGGAGGAGGGAGGTGAGAGGTGGATGTAGCAAAACAATGCCCTCGCGGACTGCCCTCGCGCACAAAGGCGTAGGGGGTTAGTGACAGGAGAAGTGACCTAGGGGTTAAAAAGTCAATACAGAAAGGTTACATTGGGAGAGGGGGGAAAAAGGTTCACAGACTGGCCTCTCCGACCTCCATAACTTGAATCCAGTCAGTTCGGCACCATCGTGTCAAAGCCAATTAAATTCCACCGCGAGAGAACAAAGAGAAAGGACTGGATCATAGGGGAAGGACTCCTAATATGGACCACTTTTTGTTTTTTGCTGATAACTAGCTTGTTTCTTTGCGAAGAAGTTTCATTTTGTGTTTGGTAGTCCTTCTCTTTTAGGTTAACTGTTAGGCCTAATTAGAGTGAATTAGCTTTGATAGGCATTCAGCAAAAATTAAATACAGACAAAATCACAAATGGTCCATATTAGGAGCCTGGGCGCCCAATATGGACCGGTGAAGAGGCCTTCGCGAATTACTGTAAAAAGGACCCTATACTTCAAAATAACATGATAAAACTTAGTGTGCAAGTCAGACTAATTAAAATATGCTTTAGATTTATCTGTTTTGGGTTGATGAGAGCATTATTTGAAGCACACCAGGAAACTAAAGAAGCTTATCAAAAACAGAGCGAAAATAAGTGAAATTATCAACTACCACGAAAATGAGACAATTTGATATATTTTTTTGAAATTTTGAGGGCTAGTTAAGTTTTTTTCAGCAAGCTTCTGAATAAATTAATGAAAATAGCCTTTAGATTTGATTTTCTTCGATTTTTTTAAGGCGGTCCATATTAGGGGACACACACATACTTTGATATGTTGCTATTATTTTTTGTTTGCAGTAGAAACTCGGGGTCAACACTGCTAAAATGTAACAAATACGGTCTTAGCTGTCAAATATAACAATTTTTGTGTGATAACAGCTTTGGCTGTGGACAGAAACGAGGCCGTTTTAGGCGGCAAATTTAGAGTGAACGCTGCCAAAAGTGAAAAAAAGAGAAAAAGCCTAACGGGTTTGAGGTTTGTGTTTCTACAACTGTTTTGACATGTGCAAGTTATCCAGAGAGGGTGAATACAACGAACGAAATTGTTTTGAGCGCTTTAGCGCCGTTAGTTTGTCAGAACAGGAGGTGGTCCATATTAGGAGCCGGTCCATATTAGGAGCCCTTCCCCTACCTATTTCCAAACCATTTACGAAGGGAAAGAACAAATATGATTTTAGAGTGTGAATCTTAATTCCACACCGTTTCAATACTAACTTAGATAATATATTCTGCTCTCTACGCCTTCTCTTCTTCTTCACTCTATGAACTTTAAGAAGAAAATTGCATGTGGAGAAAAGACAAATATTCCCGTAGTCGCTTTTCTCCACACAGTCACTCATAACCCGGTTGATGACGCCACGTCATGGACCAATCGAATCGTCACAACATATGCTGACGTCAGCTGCGACGCGGCGCGAAAAGGTGCTAACCTAGCCTTACTTGTCTCTGTGATAACTGATTCTGGACTTTCAATGTTCATTTTCTAGCTGCATGTCGACTCGATGTTTTGTTATTGATACTGTTTGTTTGTTGGTTGACGCAACCAAACAAATACGTTTTAGTTACCAAATATCTATTTCAATTCGTTTCCCCCGACTGCATTTTGTTCAAAATGAGCTCTGAATGGGAAGCAAATAACACTTGTTACTATGTCTTGTGTGTTTGGACAACATTTTACGCTAAACATGTGTGATGTTACACACCTTTCCGACCACCCCTCGTATCCAAAAAGCATAAACTTATCTTTTGTTTAGCATGGCACCGTGGCATAATGTCTATATCCGTCACATAAACCATAAAAACAACCTATTCAGAGAGTTTCAATTTTCACGATACATGTCACACTTTTGGTTCACAACTTTATGGAATGACCCATTTACACATACACGCACACACACACGCACACACACACACACGCACACACACACATCCACACACACAACACACACACATACACACACACACACACACTAACACACACACACACACACACACACACACACACAAACGCAAACACAAACACAGTCAGACACACACAGACACTGGGTGAGACATGAAGCCTGTGCTGCGACTTCTGTCTTGTGTGTGGCGCACGTTAAATGTCAAAGCAGCACCGCCCTGATATCACCCTTCGTGGTGGACTGGGCGTTAAGCAAACAAATAAACAAACAAACAAACAAACAAACAAGTCGCGTAAGTCGAAAATACAACATTTAGTCAAGTAGCTGTCGAACTCACAGAATGAAACTGAACGCAATGCAATTTTTCAGCAAGACCGTATACTCGTAGCATCGTCAGTCCACCGCTCATGGCAAAGGCAGTGAAATTGACAAGAAGAGCGGTTTAGTAGTTGCGCTGAGAAGGATAGCACGCTTTTCTGTACCTCTCTTCGTTTTAACTTCCTGAGCGTGTTTTTAATCCAAACATATCATATCTATAATTTTTTGGAATCAGGAACCGACAAGGAATAAGATGAAAGTGTTTTTAAATTGATTTCGACAATTTAATTTTGATAATAATTTTTATATTTTTAATTTTCAGAGCTTGTTTTTAATCTAAATATAACATATTTATATGTTTTTGGAATCAGAAAATGATGGAGAATACGATGACTGTAAATTTGAATCGTTTTATAAAAAAAATAATTTTTTTACAATTTTCCGATTTTTAATGACCAAAGTCATAAATTAATTTTTAAGCCACCAAGCTGAAATGCAATACCGAAGTCCGGGCTTCGTCGAAGACTACTTGACGAAAATGTCAACCAATTTGGTTGAAAAATGAGAGCGTGACAGTGCCGCCTCAACTTTCACGAAAAGCCGGATATGACGTCATCAAAGACATTTATCAAAAAAACGAAACAAACGTTCGGGGATATCAATCCCAGGAACTCTCATGGAAAATTTCATAAAGATCGGTCCAGTAGTTTGGTCTGAATCGCTCTACACACACGCACGCACGCACGCACACACACACACATACACCACGACCCTCGTTTCGATTCCCCCTCTATGTTAAAACATTTAGTCAAAACTTGACTAAATGTAACAAAAGGGAACTGCACCTACGTTAATGACACCGTCCTACCTGTGAACACTGTTTCGCTAACCATCTAACATCTTGCCAGGCGTATTTACATGGGATAATCAAGTCAAGTCAAGTCAAGTCAAGTATTTTATTGTCTTGGGCCCAGAGGGCTTTGAAACAAAGATATAACTTTAACAAAAAAAGGTAACAAATCAGACAGTTAATATATGATAATCCCATCCCTCCACTTGGACACGTATCACAAATCAACATTCTGACTGCTTCTCAGCTGTGCTTAGTTGTTTTTATCAATGACGTATTAAAAGCCACTTATAATTGTTCCTCCCTGTACAGAAACTAATGAGGCTGTTGACTTTAAATGTGTGTCAATTTGAGGGGTGGCCTTATCCCATGTAACATC
The DNA here is from genome assembly GCF_037325665.1 of Littorina saxatilis. Classification (NCBI taxonomy): domain Eukaryota; kingdom Metazoa; phylum Mollusca; class Gastropoda; order Littorinimorpha; family Littorinidae; genus Littorina; species Littorina saxatilis. The sequence continues at coordinate 39,725,623 of NC_090246.1, forward strand.
CCAGGAGAAAATAATGTGATGTAAAGCAGACCTGTTTTCGTGTGAAGGTCTGTGTCTTGGATACAACGGGATTAACAGGATTAAAGTTCGGCAGGGCATCACGTACATGTTCCCACCTTTCAGATGGTTTGGCGAGGGGTTGTAGAGTGTAGAAGGTAGAAATATTCTAAAGTGTTTTCCTCGATGAAAGATTTGTCCTTAGAAAAAGCTCTTCTCTTGTGCCCTGCCCTCGGTAGACCTTAAACAGGTACATTCTCTATCGTATATCGTATACGCAGTCATCTTAATCACTCCCACAAAATCTCTTCAGGTTTTAAAGCGGGTGAAGGGTGCACGTCAACTAAAATACGATCCAAAAATCAACAGCCTATTTGCTTCTTGTGGAGATTATACATTTGTTGTTGAGTTGATTTTGTGAATGACACCCATGTCATTTGACGATTTTTGGAAACGACTTTGTTGGGTTTATATGGGTTGTACAAGAGAGTATCCCCTTGCTTTTTCTCGGACAAATACATTAATTAAAAAAAATTAATTAATTAAGCAAAAATTAAATACAGACAAAATCACGATCGGGTGACAGAGACCAGGAAAGTGTCACTCGGTGGAGTGCCTGTTCTTGGTCGATTATGATAGAAAGCGCCTGTACGTGATATTGGGCTACAGCAGAGTTTGCTGACAGTGCTCAATGAGCACGGGTGTTTTGTAGCGCACGAGTTTCACAGTGGGTTTTTTTTTGCTGTCATAGGGCTGACGGTTTTTCGCTGACAGCGCGCACGGGATTTTCACGGATTGAGTTTCTCGTGTCTTTTTTCTGCTTGGGAGGCAGAATTGTGTATAGCTGGACTGGTTTTGTGACAAGGTCAGTCACGTGTTATTGGCTAGGTTGTCTGGGAGAGACACAAGGGCGGCGCACTTGACACCCAGCGGCAGAAGGGGAAGGATCTAATACACAGTTTCTAGAGTATGATGGTTTTTCACCGAATGTTATATTCGGCACTCTAGGGGAACTTCCACAAGTTATTCCTTTTCACTGCCAGTACTTTGCTGAGGACAAGTCGTCAACTTTCCTTCGTCGGCGATGGCTTTCGCATAAGGATTCGACAAGGGGTTCTGGAGGTTTTTGGTCACTGTTGACGAACAGAGGCTGTTCCAGGGAGGAGGCGGACTTTGCTTCCATTGAGAGTACAATCATAGGCTTTTGAGGTAATAAATCATTATTTAACGCTGTTGATGAGTCTGTGTTTTTGGAATGAAATACTCTCTGTTGTTCTTTCCAGGTTAGCGCATAATTTACTCTCTGTGACGCTAAAATACTAATCTGTATATGGTTTTTGCAGATAGGGAGAGAAGGACGGAAAATGACTGTTTTGTTGTTGTAAAAAGTCCGTTTTGTGCAGGCCCACGTGCTCGATGAGATATTTAAAGATGACATGTTTTAAGGTGGTGGGTGAGGGGTAGCAGACATGTTTAGTGCACCGATGCTTTCTGTTTGCAGCCTTCGTTTCGTTTTCCTGTAACCGCTGCACGGCTGCCTTTGGCGGGACATTGCTAGCTGCAGACGTTGGAGCTGGGACCTGAGGAAGCTACGCTAACCGGCTAACCAGCGAACCGGCTAACCAGCGAACCGGCTAACCAGCGAACCGGCTAACCAGCAAACCGGCTAACCAGCAAACCGGCTAACCAGCAACCCGGCTAACCAGCATACCGGCTAATCAGCATACAGAAAGCTAAGTGCACCATGTCTTACGCACCCCGTTGACCACCGTTGTCTTTTCGTATCTGTGATTTCATTGGAGTAGTGACAACGTGGGGTGGTGACACCTGCATGAACTAGAGCTTTTGAACAGAACATTCTCATTTTGACTGTATTTACACGGGTTCAGCGTGTTACGTTAATTTTCTATATACCACTGGCATTTTGTCAGTGACCACGGGTTTTTTACGTGTTGAGAACGTAAAAGGAACATATTTTGAGTGAAGGCTCGAGGGAGGTGGTGAGTTTATACATAAACAGGCGTCTGAAACTTATACTTTTGTTGACTCTATTTAATTGTATGACTGCGAGAGTGGATCGTGGTGTGGTTAGTTAATTAGTAGTAATTAACCGGTTCATAATCACCTTAAGTGATATATTGAAACGTGACACATGGGGGCCAAGCCGGGATTTACTCAGTTAATTTCCAACTGATAAAGACCCACCAATTAAGGATAACTAAGAGCAGATAATCTCGTCAGTGCTCGACTTATTTTCTGCTTGGTGCTACCCTTTTTTGTATAGTTTTGATCATATACCACACCTTAAGCGATTCACATCTTGCAGGAAATGTAAATTGTAATTTGTGAGTTATTGTATGCGCTAACTGTGATTACTTCCCTTTCCTTTGTTTGTGAATCTTTGTTGTTGTACGTTCAGAGTTTTCCGTTGCAGAGAGCTGAGCGGGGTTAGCGGATTTGTTATTCGTTTTACTCAGTTTTCTCTACATTGTTGTTTCGCATTCTGTAACAGGTTACATTTCTACCGTCTTGTTTTACTTGGATTTTTCTCCATATTTTGACTTTGTTGGAATTTTGGGGGGGAAGGGTCCGAGGACTTCTGTCCTAACCAAGGCTGTGGGAGACACTCTGTTTCACCGCAAAAAGCAGCCGATAAAGTAGGCCACGGCTGTGGGAAACACTTTGTTTCACCGCAAAAAGCAGCCATAAAGTAGGCTACGCGTTTTGTTCTACACCATTTGGATTTTTCTTCTGCATTTTCTGGTTGCTGGATTTTTGTATCCATCGCTTTCATCACCGCGTATTCTAGCTATAGCTGCGTTAGACTTACTTTTGTGATAAAGCTTTGCTAAACTAACCATGGCTACAGGGGGATCTCCTACGAAGAGATTAACTTTTGAGACTCCTGGTAGCGAGGAACAGACAGAGCGAGACGCACGCGTTAGAGCGCGTAGTTTGCTTAAGCGCAAGGAGTTAGAACGTAAGGAAGACATAGAGCGACAGACGAGAAAAGAAGAGCTTGACAGACAAGAACGACAGGCCGAACGTGAGAGACAGGAACGACAAGACGAACGTGACAGACAAGAACGGAAAGAGAAAGATGAACGAGACAGACAAGAAAAGAAAGAGAAAGATGAACGTGACAGACAAGAAAGGGAACGACAGGCCGAACGACAGGCCGAACGTGACCGACAGGATAAGAAAGACGAGCTTGAGAGACAGGAACGACAGTCCGAACGTGACAGACAAGAAAGGGAACGACAGGCCGAACGACAGGCCGAACTTGACAGACAGGAAAAGAAAGACGAACGTGACAGACTAGACCGGAAGGAACAGGCGGATCGCGATCACCAGCTAGAGCTAGCTAGGCTACAGGCCGAGAAGGGTACGCTTACTCAGGCTAGCGCGCCGACGTTTGTTGCCGACCGTACGAGACTGCCGACGTTCGACGATGACAAGGACGAGCTCGACGACTTTTTACGCCGGTTTGAGCGCATTGCATCTGACCAGAAGTGGGAAGAGGCCACGTGGGCTAGCCGCCTTAGCACCTGCTTAAAAGGACGCGCATTGCAGCTCTACAACGCTTTGGATGACGACGAGGCGAGAGACTATCAGGCACTAAAGAAGGCGTTACTCCAGCGCTTCAACCTGACTGCGGAAGCCTACAGACGACGTCTGCGTAACAGCAAGAGACTGAGCGGCGAGCTGAGCCATCAGTTTGTGGCACGCCTTAATCTCTACCTGCGGCGCTGGGTGGAGATGGCCGAAAAGGACTGGACCGTCAACGACCTTGCCGACCTCATTGTCATGGAACAACTGATGTCCAGCCTGCGACCTGAGGTGGTGACCTTCGTGCAGGAACACCAGCCAAAGACTACTCAGGAGGCAGCCGACTGGATCAGAGTACACGAGGACGCCCAGGCGATCTCCGGCAAATCTTCAGGCTCACGGCCGGGAAAATCGGGAAATTCAGGTTCTTCAGGACCCAAGGACGGGAAGGACGATCAGGGACACAAAGGATCAAGTTCCAGAACTGACATCCAGTGTTATTACTGCAACAAGCGGGGCCACGTGAAGAAGGACTGCCACAGGAGACAGGCTGACCAGAAGGGCGTACACTTTGTTGGCAGTGAGGAGTTAAGGGACGTCACGAGCTCATGCACCATTCCACAACTCTGCGTTCCGTGCTCCAGGAAACATTTCCAGCCCCACTGCAACGTCTACGTTAACGGAGTGAAGGGCGAAGGTCTGCGGGACACAGGGGCAGACATGATAGTGGTTCGGGCGAGTCTAGTTCCAGCTATGGCCTACACAGGAGACAGCATCAGAGTGAGAATGGCCGAGGCATCTCACGCTTACGACTTGAACACGGCAGTGATCAAGGTCGTAACACCGTTGTTCACGGGGACCATTGTGGCCGTCGTCATGGACGATCCTCCATGCGACCTGCTCATCGGAAACCGGGTTCAGTTTGTGGACGGCGTCACCAGGGAGGTTCCCGTTTATCGGTCTCCCGACGTCATTTCAGTGCTCACGCGGGCACAGGCGGAGCGAGAGGATAAACCTCTCAAACCCCTACCTGCTGCACGAGCTGCCCTGGGGAACGTGACCCCCGCGCTCCTCGCGAAGGCTCAGGCATCTGATCCGACACTAGCGACTCCTCGGGAGCACGCAAAGTCGGGGAAGGTGAAGCTGAGCGGGAAGCATGGGAGGTCAAGGTTCCTCAGGGACAAGAAGTTGCTCTACCGTGAGTTCAGCAACCAAGAAGGTACATTCAAACAGGTTGTCGTGCCTCGCGAGTTTCGCGAGGGTGTCATGGCAACGGCACACGACTCGATTCTGGGAGGTCATCTTGGCACCAAGAAGACCACGGATCGTGTCTGGCGCCACTTTTACTGGCCAGGCATCTGCACGGATGTCCGACGTTTCTGTGCGTCCTGCGATAAGTGCCAGAAGGTGGTTGCCAAAGGAAGGGTGAGGAAGGTCCCCTTGGAGAAGATGCCGCTCATCGACGAACCCTTTCGTCGGGTGGCAGTGGACATCATCGGGCCCATCTTGCCTGCGTCTGAGGACGGAAACAGATACATTTTGACCATGGTGGACTACGCTACTCGATACCCAGAGGCGATCCCTCTGAAATCGATTGAAGCCACGCGAGTAGCTGAGGCTCTGGTTACTATGTGGTCCCGGCTGGGAATTCCATCAGAGGTACTCACCGACAGAGGCACGCAGTTCACGGGAGGAGTGATGGCGGAGGCAGCACGACTGCTATCACTGGAGCAGCATTTCACCACTCCTTACCATGCTCAGTGCAACGGACTGGTGGAAAGGTTCAATGGCACCTTGAAGACCATGCTGAGGAAACTAGCTCAGGAGAAACCACGCACGTGGGACAGGTACATCCCAGCATTGCTTTTTGCATACCGCGAGGTTCCTCAGGAGAGCTTGGGTTTTTCCCCATTTGAGTTGTTGTACGGCAGACAGGTACGCGGTCCCATGGCTATCCTGCGTCAGGCTTGGACGGACGAAGAAGCTGACGAGGAGGTGCAGACGACAGCGACCTACATAGTAGAACTCAGGAACAGGATTGAAGAGACCTGCAAACTGGCTCAAGAGAACCTGGGAAGAGCAGCACAGCGTTACGCGCGAGGATTCGACCGCAAGGCACGGCCGCGCAGCTTCAAGATTGGAGAACGGGTGTTGCTACTTCTACCTGTCAAACACAACAAGCTACAACTGCAGTGGCAAGGACCTTTTGAGGTGACAGCGAGGGTGGGCCAGAACGACTACAGGATCATGATGCACGGGAAAGCACGCCTGTACCATGCCAACCTGCTGCGCGCCTACATAGAGAGGACAGCCTACGGGGAGAAGAACAAAGACCAGAAGAACAAAGACAAGAAGACAGAGAAGGTTGCAGTCATCAGGGGTGAAACGAGGGGTTGCTCGTTCTTGAGGACGACCTTTCTGTCTGGAAACAGACCATCAACCTCTGCAATATCTTCAGGTTGCAAGGTTGGCAAACGCCAGACTTATGCGCTGGGCGTTGATTCTCCAACCGTACCAATTCACGGTACGCGTCATTCCGGGCGCCAACAATGTTGGAGCTGACTTTCTCTCTCGGGCTGTAGAGGAGAACATGACTGTGAGCGAAACCGAGGTTTCGTCTTGAAGAGGGGAGGTGTGTCACGATCGGGTGACAGAGACCAGGAAAGTGTCACTCGGTGGAGTGCCTGTTCTTGGTCGATTATGATAGAAAGCGCCTGTACGTGATATTGGGCTACAGCAGAGTTTGCTGACAGTGCTCAATGAGCACGGATGTTTTGTAGCGCACGAGTTTCACAGTGGGTTTTTTTTTGCTGTCATAGGGCTGACGGTTTTTCGCTGACAGCGCGCACGGGATTTTCACGGATTGAGTTTCTCGTGTCTTTTTTCTGCTTGGGAGGCAGAATTGTGTATAGCTGGACTGGTTTTGTGACAAGGTCAGTCACGTGTTATTGGCTAGGTTGTCTGAGAGAGACACAAGCACGGGGCACTTGACACCCAGCGGCAGAAGGGGAAGGATCTAATACACAGTTTCTAGAGTATGATGGTTTTTCACCGAATGTTATATTCGGCACTCTAGGGGAACTTCCACAAGTTATTCCTTTTCACTGCCAGTACTTTGCTGAGGACAAGTCGTCAACTTTCCTTCGTCGGCGATGGCTTTCGCATAAGGATTCGACAAGGGGTTCTGGAGGTTTTTGGTCACTGTTGACGAACAGAGGCTGTTCCAGGGAGGAGGCGGACTTTGCTTCCATTGAGAGTACAATCATAGGCTTTTGAGGTAATAAATCATTATTTAACGCTGTTGATGAGTCTGTGTTTTTGGAATGAAATACTCTCTGTTGTTCTTTCCAGGTTAGCGCATAATTTACTCTCTGTGACGCTAAAATACTAATCTGTATATGGTTTTTGCAGATAGGGAGAGAAGGACGGAAAATGACTGTTTTGTTGTTGTAAAAAGTCCGTTTTGTGCAGGCCCACGTGCTCGATGAGATATTTAAAGATGACATGTTTTAATGTGGTGGGTGAGGGGAAGCTGACATGTTTAGTGCACCGATGCTTTCTGTTTGCAGCCTTCGTTTCGTGTTCCTGTAACCGCTGCACGGCTGCCTTTGACGGGACACTGCTAGCTGCAGACGTTGGAGCTGGGACCTGAGGAAGCTACGCTAACCGGCTAACCAGCGAACCGGCTAACCAGCGAACCGGCTAACCAGCGGACCGGCTAACCAGCGAACCGGCTAACCAGCAAACCGGCTAACCAGCAACCCGGCTAACCAGCATACCGGCTAACCAGCATACAGAAAGCTAAGTGCACCATGTCTTACGCACCCCGTTGACCACCGTTGTCTTTTCGTATCTGTGATTTCATTGGAGTAGTGACAACGTGGGGTGGTGACACCTGCATGAACTAGAGCTTTTGAACAGAACATTCTCATTTTGACTGTATTTACACGGGTTCAGCGTGTTACGTTAATTTTCTATATACCACTGGCATTTTGTCAGTGACCACGGGTTTTTTACGTGTTGAGAACGTAAAAGGAACATATTTTGAGTGAAGGCTCGAGGGAGGTGGTGAGTTTATACATAAACAGGCGTCTGAAACTTATACTTTTGTTGACTCTATTTAATTGTATGACTGCGAGAGTGGATCGTGGTGTGGTTAGTTAATTAGTAGTAATTAACCGGTTCATAATCACCTTAAGTGATATATTGAAACGTGACACCACGGCACAAAGGCGTAGGGGGTTAGCGACAGGAGAAATGACCTAGGGGTTAAAAAGTCAATACAGAAAGGTTACATGGGAGAGGGGGGAAAAGGGTTCACAGACTGGCCTCTCCGACCTCCATGACTTGAATCCAGTCAGTTCGGCACCATCGTGTCAAAGCCAATTAAATTCTACCGCGAGAGAACAAAGAGAAAGGACTGGATCATAGGGGAAGGGCTCCTAATAGGGACCACTTTTTGTTTTTTGCTGATAACTGGCTTGTTTCTTTGCGAAGAAGTTTCATTTTGTGTTTGGTAGTCCTTCTCTCTTAGGTTAACTGTTAGGCCTAATTAGAGTGAATTAGCTTTGATAGGCATTCAGCAAAAATTAAATACAGACAAAATCACAAATGGTCCATATTAGGAGCCTGGGCGCCCAATATGGACCGGTGAAGAGGCCTTCGCGAATTACTGTAAAAAGGACCCTATACTTCAAAATAACATGATAAAACTTAGTGTGCAAGTCAGACTAATTAAAATATGCTTTAGATTTATCTGTTTTGGGTTGATGAGAGCATTATTTGAAGCACACCAGGAAACTAAAGAAGCTTATCAAAAACAGAGCGAAAATAAGTGAAATTATCAACTACCACGAAAATGAGACAATTTGATATATTTTTTTGAAATTTTGAGGGCTAGTTAAGTTTTTTTCAGCAAGCTTCTGAATAAATTAATGAAAATAGCCTTTAGATTTGATTTTCTTCGATTTTTTTAAGGCGGTCCATATTAGGGGACACACACATACTTTGATATGTTGCTATTATTTTTTGTTTGCAGTAGAAACTCGGGGTCAACACTGCTAAAATGTAACAAATACGGTCTTAGCTGTCAAATATAACAATTTTTGTGTGATAACAGCTTTGGCTGTGGACAGAAACGAGGCCGTTTTAGGCGGCAAATTTAGAGTGAACGCTGCCAAAAGTGAAAAAAAGAGAAAAAGCCTAACGGGTTTGAGGTTTGTGTTTCTACAACTGTTTTGACATGTGCAAGTTATCCAGAGAGGGTGAATACAACGAACGAAATTGTTTTGAGCGCTCTAGCGCCGTTAGTTTGTCAGAACAGGAGGTGGTCCATATTAGGAGCCGGTCCATATTAGGAGCCCTTCCCCTACCTATTTCCAAACCATTTACTAAGAGAAAGAACAAATATGATTTTAGAGTGTGAATCTTAATTCCACACCGTTTCAATACTAACTTAGATAATATATTCTGCTCTCTACGACTTCTCTTCTTCTTCACTCCATGAACTTTAAGAAGAAAATTGCATATGGAGAAAAGACAAATATTCCCGTAGTCGCTTTTCTCCACACAGTCACTCATAAGCCGGTTGATGACGCCACGTCATGGACCAATCGAATCGTCACAACATATGCTGACGTCAGCTGCGACGCGGCGCGAAAATGTGCTAACCTAGCCTTACTTGTCTCTGTGATAACTGATTCTGGACTTTCAATGTTCATTTTCTAGCTGCATGTCGACTCGATGTTTTGTTATTGATACTGTTTGTTTGTTGGTTGACGCAACCAAACAAATACGTTTTAGTTACCAAATATCTATTTCAATTCGTTTCCCCCGACTGCATTTTGTTCAAAATGAGCTCTGAATGGGAAGCAAATAACACTTGTTACTATGTCTTGTGTGTTTGGACAACATTTTACGCTAAACATGTGTGATGTTACACACCTTTCCGACCACCCCTCGTATCCAAAAAGCATAAACTTATCTTTTGTTTAGCATGGCACCGTGGCATAATGTCTATATCCGTCACATAAACCATAAAAACAACCTATTCAGACAGTTTCAATTTTCACGATGCATGTCACACTTTTGGTTCACAACTTTATGGAATGACTCATATACACATACACGCACACACACACACACACACACACACACACACACACACACACACACACACACACACACACACACACACACACACTCACACACACACACACACACACACACACACAAACGCAAACACAAACACAGTCAGACACACACAGACACTGGGTGAGACATGAAGCCTGTGCTGCGACTTCTGTCTTGTGTGTGGCGCACGTTAAATGTCAAAGCAGCACCGCCCTGATATCACCCTTCATGGTGGACTGGGCGTTAAGCAAACAAATAAACAAACAAACAAACAAGTCGCGTAAGGCGAAAATACAACATTTAGTCAAGTAGCTGTCGAACTCACAGAATGAAACTGAACGCAATGCAATTTTTCAGCAAGACCGTATACTCGTAGCATCGTCAGTCCACCGCTCATGGCAAAGGCAGTGAAATTGACAAGAAGAGCGGTTTAGTAGTTGCGCTGAGAAGGATAGCACTCTTTTCTGTACCTCTCTTCGTTTTAACTTCCTGAGCGTGTTTTTAATCCAAACATATCATATCTATAATTTTTTGGAATCAGGAACCGACAAGGAATAAGATGAAAGTGTTTTTAAATTGATTTCGACAATTTAATTTTGATAATAATTTTTATATTTTTAATTTTCAGAGCTTGTTTTTAATCCAAATATAACATATTTATATGTTTTTGAAATCAAAAAATGATGGAGAATACGATGACTGTAAATTTGAATCGTTTTTTAAAAAAAATATTTTTTTTACAATTTTCAGATTTTTAATGACCAAAGTCATAAATTAATTTTTAAGCCACCAAGCTGAAATGCAATACCGAAGTCCGGGCTTCGTCGAAGACTACTTGACGAAAATGTCAACCAATTTGGTTGAAAAATGAGAGCGTGACAGTGCCGCCTCAACTTTCACGAAAAGCCGGATATGACGTCATCAAAGACATTTATCAAAAAAACGAAACAAACGTTCGGGGATATCAATCCCAGGAACTCTCATGGAAAATTTCATAAAGATCGGTCCAGTAGTTTGGTCTGAATCGCTCTACACACACGCACGCACGCACGCACACACACACACATACACCACGACCCTCGTTTCGATTCCCCCTCTATGTTAAAACATTTAGTCAAAACTTGACTAAATGTAACAAAAGGGAACTGCACCTACGTTAATGACACCGTCCTACCTGTGAACACTGTTTCGCTAACCATCTAACATCTTGCCAGGCGTATTTACATGGGATAATCAAGTCAAGTCAAGTCAAGTCAAGTATTTTATTGTCTTGGGCCCAGAGGGCTTTGAAACAAAGATATAACTTTAACAAAAAAAGGTAACAAATCAGACAGTTAATATATGATAATCCCATCCCTCCACTTGGACACGTATCACAAATCAACATTCTGACTGCTTCCCAGCTGTGCTTAGTTGTTTTTATCAATGACGTATTAAAAGCCACTTATAATTGTTCCTCCCTGTACAGAAACTAATGAGGCTGTTGACTTTAAATGTGTGTCAATTTGAGGGGTGGCCTTATCCCATGTAACATCCCAGGAGAAAATAATGTGATGTAAAGCAGACCTGTTTTCGTGTGAAGGTCTGTGTCTTGGATACAACGGGATTAACAGGATTAAAGTTCGGCAGGGCATCACGTACATGTTCCCACCTTTCAGATGGTTTGGCGAGGGGTTGTAGAGTGTAGAAGGTAGAAATATTCTAAAGTGTTTTCCTCGATGAAAGATTTGTCCTTAGAAAAAGCTCTTCTCTTGTGCCCTGCCCTCGGTAGACCTTAAACAGGTACATTCTCTATCGTATATCGTATACGCAGTCATCTTAATCACTCCCACAAAATCTCTTCAGGTTTTAAAGCGGGTGAAGGGTGCACGTCAACTAAAATACGATCCAAAAATCAACAGCCTATTTGCTTCTTGTGGAGATTATACATTTGTTGTTGAGTTGATTTTGTGAATGACACCCATGTCATTTGACGATTTTTGGAAACGACTTTGTTGGGTTTATATGGGTTGTACAAGAGTGAATACCCTTGCTTTTTCTCGGACAAATACATTCACACGTGCTCCGTTTCACCCAAGATCAGCCATGACCGCGACGGGTAGACATTGGCTTGCCAAAACCCGAAGACCGAGAAGTGTCGCTCAGATCTTCGCGAAGCGAACATCAAACACATTTTCGTTTATTTTGAGCATATTTTCAGAGTAAACATGACCTGTTTATATATTTCTGGATTCAGGAAAAGATAAAGATTGCAATGCAATCTTTCTTCACATATTTATTACATTTTCAATTTCCAATTCTTAGATTTGTATGAAACATTTATTGATTAATTGTTAAGTTTCGAAGCTGAAATGCAATCACATAGACTGGACCAGATCAAAGATTGTTCAACCAAAATTCAATCATTTTGATTGAAAAATAAGGTCGTCATTGTGTCGTCTCAACTTGTGAAAGCCAGATATGTCGTCATCAAAGACAATAATAAGATAAAGGAAACGATGGCTGGGGATATTATCTCGAAGATGTTTAAATTTAAAGGCTAATGCAGATCTGTCCACTAGTTTTCTGGGAATCGCTATCCAAAACTGGACTAAATGTAAAACTGAAAGAAAAGTCACCGACCCGTGTGACCTGGAATAATAGGCCGTGAAAGGTGGATGCAGCGCCTAAAGGCAGTCGATCTACTGGCCGATGTGAATGCGTGATATATTGTCTAAAACATTCCATCTCACACGGCATAAATAGGTAACATGCGCCTTGAGTCGCCTTGTGTGGTGAGATACGTGCGCGATATAAATCCTCGTAAATAAAATAAATAAATAAATAAACTTAACAAGTTAAGGCATAGATTTGAGCATACACTGACAGCCTTATAAATAGTCAAAGTGTAAATTTAACGCCTTGTGTAGGTGATAAGATACACACAAAGCATGACGCAAATTCCGTCAAGACTACATTAACACTGTTAATTACTAATTTTCACGTGAAAATGGTAACCCTAGGTTTTGGCACTAGTAAGCCGTCATACCTTTGTGTGTACACGGAAGAGATCCTGTAATCCATGTCAAAGTTCGGTGGGTTCTAGAAAGAAGAATTACTCAGCATGCTTCCATTGAAAGCGGCGTAGTGTGTGAGTGTGTGTGAGTGTGTGTGTGTGTGTGTGTGTGTGTGTGTGTGTGTGTGTGTGTGTGTGTGTGTGTGTGTGTGTTCGTGAATGTGTCTCCGTTTGTCATCAGTTTGCTTGCATCAACCTTTCGTTCTGCCTTTGTCTCCCTGTCTCTATTAGTCTGTCTCTCCTTGTCTCTCTATTTGTCTCTCTTTTTATCTGTCTCTGTCTCTCTGTCTCTCTGTCTCTCTGTCTCTCTGTCTCTCTCTCTCTCTCTCTCTCTCTCTCTCTCTCTCTCTCTCTCTCTCTCTCTCTCTCTCTCTCTGTTTCTCCTACTCTCTCTCTTTCAGATTTCAAATATTCATATTCTAAAAGGTGGACACACAAATTCAGTGCCGTCTTTGAATTCATGTCAATGACCGACGCAGCAATGCTTCCTGAATGATTTTGAAAGAGGAAGAAGTGACTCAGTCAAAATAGGTTTGCATAATAGACACAAACAACGTATTAAGGGTTGGATAAGATTGAATCAGACGGGGTATTTAGCAGAAAGACAGAAAGAAAGACAGACAGGAATGAAAAGAAAGAAAGAAAAGAAGAGAGAAAGAAGAAAGAAAGAAAGAAAGAAAGAAAGAAAGAAAGAAAGAAAGAAAACAACGAAAAAAGAAAGAAGGTAAGAAAGAAACAAAGAAACAAACAAAGAAAGACAACAACCAACAAGTCGCGTAAGGCGAAAATACAACATTTAGTCAAGTAGCTGTCGAACTCACAGAATGAAACTGAACGCAATGCAACGCAGCAAGACCGTATACTCGTAGCATCGTCAGTCCACCGCTCATGGCAAAGGCAGTGAAATTGACAAGAAGAGCGGGGTAGTAGTTGCGCTGAGAAGGATAGCACGCTTTTCTGTACCTCTCTTTGTTTTAACTTTCTGAGCGTGTTTTCAATCCAAACATATCATATCTATATGTTTTTGGAATCAGGAACCGACAAGGAATAAGATGAAAGTGTTTTTAAATTGATTTCGAAAATTTAATTTTGATCATAATTTTAATATTTTTAATTTTCAGAGCTTGTTTTTAACCCAAATATAACATATTTATATGTTTTTGGAATGAGAAAATGATGGAGAATAAGATGAACGTAAATTTGGATCGTTTTATAAAAATTTGTTTTTTTTACAATTTTCAGATTTTTAATGACCAAAGTCATTAATTAATTTTTAAGCCACCAAGCTGAAATGCAATACCGAAGTCCGGGCTTCGTCGGAGATTACTTGACCAAAATTTCAACCAATTTGGTTGAAAAATGAGAGCGTGACAGTGCCGCCTCAACTTTCACGAAAAGCCGGATATGACGTCATCAAAGACATTTATCAAAAAAATGAAAAAAACGTCTGAGGATATCATACCCAGGAACTCTCATGTCAAATTTCATAAAGATCGGTCCAGTAGTTTAGTCTGAATCGCTCTACACACACAGACAGACAGACAGACAGACAGACAGACAGACAGACAGACAGACACACACACATACACCACGACCCTCGTCTCGATTCCCCCCTCTATGTTAAAACATTTAGTCAAAACTTGACTAAATGTAACAAGTCGCGTAAGGCGAAATTACTACATTTAGTCAAGCTGTGGAACTCACAGAATGAAACCGAACGTAGTCCGCCGCTAGTGCAAAAGGCAGTGAAAGTGACGAGCCTGTTTGGCGCAGTAGCGGTAATTGCGCTGTGCTTCATAGCACGCTTTACTGCACCTCTCTTCGTTTTAACTTTCTGAGCGTGTTTTTAATCCAAACATATCATATCTATATGTTTTTGGAATCAGGAACCGACAAGGAATAAGATGAAATAGTTTTTAAAACGATTTCGGAAATTTAATTTTGATCATAATTTTTATATTTTTAATTTTCAGAGCTTGTTTTTAATCCAAATATAACATATGTATATGTTTTTGGAATCAGAAAATGACGAAGAATAAGATGAAATTGTTTTTGGAACGTTTAATAAAAAAATAATTTTAATTACAAGTTTCCGATTTTTAATGACCAAACTCACTCATTAGTTTTTAAGCCACCAAGCTGAAATGCAATACCAAACCCCGGCCTTCGTCGAAGATTGCTTTGCCAAAATTTCAATCAATTTAATTGAAAAATGAGGGTGTGACAGTGCCGCCTCAACTTTTACAAAAAGCCGGATATGACGTCATCAAAGGTATTTATCGAAAAAATGAAAAAAAACGTCCGGGGATATCATACCCAGGAACTCTCATGTCAAATTTCATAAAGATCGGCCCAGTAGTTTAGTCTGAATCGCTCTACACACACACAGACAGACAGACAGACAGACAGACAGACAGACAGACAGACACACATACACCACGACCCTCGTCTCGATTCCCCCCTCTATGTTAAAACATTTAGTCAAAACTTGACTAAATGTAAAAAGAAGGGACGAACCCAAGCAAACAAACAAAAACAAACAAACAAACAGCCACACCACAACAAACCAAACCCATTTAAACCCAAACAACCAAAGTACCAACCAAACCATAATCAAACACATCTTTTATTCAGCAAGACATCCACTGGGTGCAGCAATAGTCACAGCCAGACGTTCTATATCGAGTGATTATATGCATGCAAACAAACGCCGATTGATAATGTGCCAACAAGGAACCATGACTCGCCCTTGTGGAGAAGTACGTAAGCCTTTTGAACATTGAATTAAAGTTCAACTATAGAGAATTGTGTGTTTCTGACTTCTCTCAACCCTAGGCCCAAATAAGGATTGCGTTATCCGTTAGCTCTTTCAAGTCGATTTACTGTAAAGTTATAGGCAATAGATTCTGTAAGCTGTAGATCGGTGATCCAAATAGAAACTGAAATAGATAACACAAATATTTTCCTTCCCGAGTACACATCTTGTCAACCACCAATGGTCCGCCACGGCTTATATTATATGGGATAAAAGCATCCTCCGCTACTTGAAAACCTACTAACAATCTGCAGCCAGGCTGCTTCATGTAGAGAGTTGCAAGTATTAGTTGATCAAATTGCCATAGGAGTCAACTATGTAATGTAATAACTTCAGCAGCCTTCATCATGTTGAAGAACATATCGGCCCCAAGAGACATCAGCACAACCACAAAGTTGCGCTTCTTTAAATCCAATGTCAAATCAATCCTGCTCTACGGCTCTGAGACGTGCAGAATGACCAAGGTGATGCAGCAGAATATCTATTCAGACATTCATCAACATCTGTTTGAGGAACATCTTCATAAAATCGGATGGACAGACAAAATGTGCAATGAAGAGCCGTGGCAAAGGGCGCGGTTGTCATCCATATTCTAAGGAATAAGTAGGGCTGGATTGGACACTCCGTCAGGATACCAACATTCAGCATCATCCGCCAGACTGTCACTGAAATTCGAACCAGCACGGGGAAAAGAAAACGAAAAAGGCCAAGAAACAGCTGGAGGCGAGACACGGGGGTGGAGCAAAAGTGACAGGGGGGGGGGGGGGAGGGAGGGCGGTGAGGGAATAAGGAGGGTTAAAGGAGGGGGGGGGGGGAGGGAGGGAGGCAAAAAAACCCACACAGAGCATCTTGCGATGGAGAAACGTCCATGGCCTATGCTCTGCTGGGGGCAAAGACCCGAAGAAAGTAACCAAAAGAAGCTAATTTTACATGAAGCATCCTGTTTGGAGATATTGGGTATGAGAGTTCAAGTGAAAGGGTGCTGTGGCCCTATGTAATAGCATGTGCACATAATTTTGCGGTGGATGACACGATGGTTTACGTTTGAAGGATTGCATCTTCAATGCTTTGCTGTGGTGAACTGTCATTTTCAAACTTTTGTCGAGCGATCATCTGAAGAACCGATCAGAACTGGCTTGAGCCCAGGTGCTTCTGACACGTTTTAAAGCCAGTGCCAAAGCAAACCGACAACAGTTGCCAACGAGAGTCAATACCCTGTTCTGACCTGAAGTGAGTGCACGCAGCCTATACAGAGAGACATCAACACCACTTTCGATTTTTCCTGCTTTGATTTCTCCCATTGAAATCCATCGGCCTTGACTCAGTCCACAAAATCCACGGTCACACCCTGCACGCATGAAATGTATTTTTCGGGTAGAGACAGGGGTGACAACACGGCTACTTTATGACTACCGCTTACAATCCTTTTTGTCGGGAACGTGTTACGCGGTTTCTGCACAAGGGGGCACGGCTTGTATGTATCTGTATTGCAGATGTCGCGTTCTTCTTGAAAACAGCTATATTATCTTTTATGTTAAGGCTGAAATCCAAGTTTTCTCCATTGAGCTCCAGATTTCTAGCTGAATATATGATCGCTCTAAATGTTTATGTTTTCCGTATTTAGGGCCGTTACCCTTATCAATAAGATAACGTGTGTACATGCATTATATTAAGCAGACAATACACATCAAGACATATTATCTTAGCGCTTTGAGTTTTGTTTACATATTCTGGTTTGTTTTCAATGCATATTGGCTCGAATAATATAAGATGTTTGGTGGCTTGTTGACAGACCAGCTTTTTTGTTGGTCCAAGGGGACCATATCGTCTTTTGCTGGTCTGACGACAAGCCACCAAACATCGTTTTTGTCATCATTTTGGTTGTGCAACAAAATGCACAATAACCCACAGGGAGACGAATTTTTAGAATCCAACTCCGGGCCACAAAGCATCGTCACAGTAGCTCGAGATAACACGTCAACCTTGTATGTGACGTCAAACGGAGCTGGGATCATACGTGTGAGTTCAGTAAGTGTTGAGCATATTTCTTTCCTTTTTAAGTGTTTATGACTTTTCGTTGTGGATTTTGCGATTACATAGATAAGTTGCAAATTGACCATGAGTCGCCGCGGTAATTATCAACATTGATTGGGTCTTTGAGAGTGAATGCTTACAATCGTTGTCCTCGGAAACACAAATCCAAAGCCGCGATGGTTCCACACATCAAACAATCAACCTGATTGGCTTTTACTTTGACAATCCACGTTTCACCTGAACGCTCAAACCCATTCACCACCTCGATTTATTGCATGGGGAACATGAGATTTATTTCCCAGGTGTTTGTGAATGAAAACTCGTGAAAATGATGACAATACTCTTTATTTGTTGCTAATTTTCAAGGTTCTTCACCTTATCACCTGTTTTTCCCACATTGTATAGATTACAGATGGCAGTCTTACTTTTCGGTCTATCGAAATGTATTCAGCCTTAAAATGTAGGTGTGTACGGCTTACACAGCCTAGCAGTACGGGCAAACCAAATTGTACCGGAAATTCATGTCAATGCTGTGATCTTGACAACAATAACCTTACAAGATGCAAGTGACGATTAACACACATACTCAGGCATGTCAACTGAATCAAAGAGACATAGACACGAGTGTAGTGCACGTTGTAGTGATCGACTGCATGTTTCTTGTTATCTGTTTATACTTTTGATATTTATTAATGTGTGTGTGTGTGTGTGCGTGTGTGTGTGTGTGTGTGTGTGTGTGTGTGTGTGTGTGCGTGTGTGTGTGTGTGTGTGTGTGGGTGTGTGTGTGTGTGCGTGTGTGTGTGTGTGACTGTGTGTGTGTGCGTGTGTGTGAGTATGTGGGGGGGGGGGGAGGGCGGTGAGGGAATAAGGAGGGTTAAAGGAGGGGGGGAGGGGGGGAGGGGGGAGGGGGGTGGGGGTAATGGACGCCCCGGTGTACAGTATAACCAAGAACAACTCAAAACAAATATGTACGAGCAAAGTGTATCTTGTCTACAAAACAAGATCGACTTAGAGAGCCTAAAAATTACTTTTGTTAAACCATGCACCCATTAATTCTTCTTCTTGCGGAAAATGTTGCAACTTACTTTGCAGTACCTAGACATAGCCATAACAAGATACGATCGCAAACATAAAGTTGACTCAATACATTACATAAAAAAACAGGCCTACAAGATATGATCGCAGAAGTTAGATCAAGTTACTAATTGCTTCAAATAATAAATAACAAATGATAAAACACGCAGAAATATAAAATGAAATACTAAACCTGAAACAAGAATTTTAAGTGCACGATATTATCGCAGAAAATAGTTCAATGTTTAGATAGTCGATTAATCGGTAAAAAGCGCCATACATCTGTTCAATGTTTGAAAACATAACAGGCAGTGCAGGCTCATAGAAACTCTATTGACGCGTAACTGGGCGTGGTTGTCAGGACCCGTCTATAGCTTTTAAAGGAGGGGCCACTGATCATTTTATAGATCTCTTTCTTCGTTTTCATGCCAATTAAGTTCACAAACACACACAAAAATAACACACACACACACACACTCACACACACACGCACGCACGCACGCACGCACACACGCACACTTACACACACACACACACACACACACACACTCATGCACGCACGTCACGCAATCACGCGCACACACACACACACACACACACACACACACACACACACACACACGCACACACAAATACACGCACAAGCACAAATGCAAACACACCAGCCTGCACGCTCGCCCGTCCGTACGCACACACGCAGGCCCCAAAACAAGCGCACTCGCATATCCAAACGCGTGCGTGCACGCAGTCACGCAGGCACACATGATGCAGAATTGCCGTTTAAAATGAAACTAAAGACAACAAGTACTGAAACAGACATTTGACAGGGCCGGACTAGGCTAAGAGGAGGGGGGGGGGGTTGCTAGAGGTGGTCCAGGGGAATATCCCCCCTGGCGGCAGGGGCGGATCAGTTCATTTTAGGGGGGGGGGGGGTTCAAAAGTATATTGTGAAGATATGGGTGTGAAGGCGCGAAGCGCCGAGCCGACGGCGCGAAGCGCCTAGCTTGCTAGGGGGGTCGGGGGGCATGCCCCCCCGGAAAATTTTGAAAAAAAGGATGCAAAATGGTGCAATCTGGTGCATTCTGAGGATGATCATTACCAGTTTCAGGCAGCAGATTTTGTCACTGAAACTCAGTGTAAAAAAAAGAAATGCATACCTCATTCAATATTTTTATATTTTTATATTTTTATATTTATAAGGTGGGTCCGGAAACCCTAGAAACCCCCCCCCCTCGTCCGCCCCTGGGCGGGGTCAAGGGGCAGAGCCCCTTGTGGGGCATATTCTGATGGGTAGGTCATATTCTGAGATAAGAAAATGGTCGCTCCTTGCATGAAACGACATAAAATAAGCAATAATAAAAAATGTTTTAAATAAGTAAGGTACATGTTCAGGCTAGGGGGGGGGGCGGGGGTTGCGCAACCCCCATAACCCCCCCGGTAGTCCGGCCCTGCTTGAACTAAGGGCACGTATATTACCCCATTCACAGTAATTACGATTAATACAAACCAAAAATCACCAAATATAGCAAAAGTTGGGTGACTCCATGTAATTCTGCATGATTTTCAAGATGTCGATTTACAGCAGTACACTAGAATTACGCTTTTGTCAAAGATCTGATGTATTGCTTGCCTTTTATAATCGAGTGAAAAACCGGTTTCTTTATTATAGAGTCGCTTTTGATAAAATAAAATAATATAAAAGCACCCATGCTAGACTTATGGCTGACTAAATGGAATCGTCTGTTGTCAACTTTAATAGATCAACCCACGGAACACTTTGTTAGTTCGAGCGTTCCTGCTGTGTAAATCAACCATGGCATGTCTTGCACCATTCATTCGACTAGACGGCAAACCACGGTTATGAAAACTTAATGGAACTGGGTCGAGTAGTGACAGACACTCAAATGGTGGTTTTCTTTTTTTTTACAAAAAGGCTTCACTTAGAGCACTCAATCGTGCAAATTGAACTAAATGACTCGTACTGAAAGGTGATTGCTTTTGAATGTTTTAAAAGATCGATGCAAGTGTTCAAATCATCCTGTTTTTACATTTAGTCAAGTTTTGACTAAATGTTTTAACATAGAGGGGGAATCGAGACGAGGGTCGTGGTGTATGTCTACTGCAGACCTGTTTACCAGTCCGATTTGGGCGTATTTTGTACGCCAAATTATTATCGGTACGACAATACGCGACACACGCACAAAATACGACTAAGAAAAAGTCTAGAATACGTTTTCCAGTGTTGGTGTGCTGATTACGGGATGGTACAACTGATACCGGTTTCGGTCTAAGGGAGATAACCCTGACAGCGAGTCTTCAGCTGTGGAAACCTCGTTCAGTTGTTGGCACGTGCGATCGTCTGGACAATCGTGGCAAAATGAAGCAGAAAATGTTGCCAGTTTCGGGTGACTGTACCAAGTCTAAACAGCAGAAGCAGCAGATTTTCTTGGAGAAATATAAGAAAGAGCCAGGAATTGTGGAGTCTACTGTGGGAAACAGTCATGCACACTGCAAGTATTGTAAATCAGATTTCTCCGTTGCCCATGCCGGGAAATATGACATCGAACGACACTGCAGTTCCAAAACTCACCTGGACAAGGTTGCTGCAAAGAAATCCGCTGAAAGCTGCCAAGGAATTATAAAGTTCATTCCCGCAAAGCTAATCCTGCCAGAAGAAAAGGCTGTAGTCCGTGCTGAAGCAATGTTTTCTGAGATGATTGTAAAAATGAACTTGCCACTGTCTACCGCAGATGTTATTTCACGAAGTTCATCTTTTCAAGTCTGCTTGTTAACGTTCTTAATGTTGTTACTGTATATAACATGTATACAAGAAATTAATAAAACACGCTTAAACCAAGTTCATCTTTTCATTATTAATCTGTTTGGAAGACACTGGTTATGATGCTACAAACTAACAGGTAACTAAAATTGCTTTATCCCTGTTGTATTGGAAGGAGTTAAATTCTGAAGGTGTTCACAAGACATGCTATTCTTACACAAACTCGTTTGCACCCACGCGTACATTTTCCCTAGCCCATATGGCTTTGCTTGCAAAGTACACCAACCTTTTGAAAAATACACTCAACTGTTTGGGAAAGTACTCTTGCTTCGGGTTTAAAGTAAACAGGTCTGCTACTGGACCGATCTTTATGAAATTTTACATGAGAGTTCCTGGGTATGATATCCCCAGACATGTTTTTTCTTTTTTTCGATAAATGTCTTTTATGACGTCATATCCGGCTTTTTGTAAAAGTTGAGGCGGCACTGTCACACCTTCATTTTTCAATCAAATTGATTGAAATTTTGGCCAAGCAATCTTCGACGAAGGCCGGACTTCGGTATTGCATTTCAGCATGGAGGCTTAACAATTAATTAATGACTTTGGTCATTAAAAATCTGAAAATTGTAATTAAAATTATTTTTTTATAAAATGATCCAAAATTACTTTTATTTTATTTTTTATCATGTTCTGATTCCAAAAACTTATAAATATATTATATTCGGATTAAAAACAAGCTCTGAAAATTAAACATATGTGACCCTCCACCACGAAATGAGTCGCATGTCACCTCGCGCGGTTCTGCGCTAGGCTTAATATTATAAGTCCGGGGAGTGTCTGGTAACAGTGTGAGGGTCACCTTAGTCACAGGCTTATAACTCATACAGTTTTTGCTCTTTTCTAAAACGGTTTTCACCACTGGATAGAGCATAAAAAACTCTTTAGGAAAATGTAAAAATATGAAAATCATGCAAAGGTGACATGCGACTCATTCCGTGGTGGAGGGTCACATATAAAAATTATGATTAAAATTAAATTTCCAAAATCGTTTTAAAAACAATTTCATTTTATGCCTTGTCGGTTCCTGATTCCAAAAACATATAGATATGATATTTTTGGATTAAAAACACGCTCAGAAAGTTAAAACGAAGAGAGGTACAATAAATCGTGCTATGCAGCACAGTGCAACCGCTACCGCGCTAAACAGGCTCGTCACTTTCACTGCCTTTTGCACTAGCGGCGGACTACGGTCATTGTGAAAAAATGCAGTGCGTTCAGTTTCATTCTCTGAGTTCCACAGCTTCACTAAATGTAGTAATTTCGCCTTACGCGACTTGTTATTATATTAGAATGTATTACTACTACATGTACTTCACACACACACACACACACAAACACACACACACACACACACCAACACACACACACTCTCTCTCTCTCTCTCTCGCTCTCTCTCTGTCTCTGTCTGTCTGTCTGTCTGTCTGTCTGTCTGTCTGTCTCTCTCTCTCTCTCTCTCTCTCTCTCGCCAGTCTCCGTGCATCATCCATTATTCCCGCACGAGGACGCTCTCCATTGAACGACGTCATCAACCCGTCAAACCAAAACTTGGCTGTGGTATGTGAACGTCTGGGCGTTGTTTTCGTAGACAACACCCCTGTTTTCATCACTGCAAATGGGGCGCCCCGCATGGCCCTGTACAGGGACAGGATCCACCCCAGCCCCAAAGGAACAGCCAGACTGGCAGAGACCTTGTTCCCCGCCCCCAATCGTCCAGCCAGGCGACCTGTCCACTCTAAGGACGAGGACACCTTCGCCCTCCAACACTTCTCCATAAAGCGACCCGCGCATCCGTCCACCAACCCGAAAACCTTCTCATCCCCCCATTATGACTCTGATTTTCCTCCGTTATCCCAGCAGCAGTCACAACACTACTCATACCCCCCACCCCAACCTTGCCACATGGACAGGTCTCCTCAGCCTCCTGTGCCTCCTTGCTTCAACTCCACGAATCAGCAGTCACCACCGCCCACCAGTGTCCACGTGGCGCCACCCCCAGGTGCCTTCCCTAGCCTTCCAAATACCGGGGTTTCTTTTGAGGAGCCAGTCTACCGGGCCGCCTTTGACCCCAGGAGGTACGCACGTCCTCGAGAGAACAGCTATCCTGTGGGTGATCACGGTGCAGCTGATCGCCACTTTCCCGCTCCAATGTCTGGTGCTCCTTACGGCAGTGACCCTGTTCAGCGCCTCCTGCCGCCGCCTGTCCACCCAACTGTAATGCAGGCTTACCTTAACTACATGCAGGCTTGCCGTTTGCAACAGCAGTTTTCTGTGCCTTACCAGTATTGAACAGTGTCTCGGAACTACTATCAGAAACTACCTCGCAACCAACATAGCGACTCCTCTTAGATTGTGTGTGTGTGTGTGTGTATGTGTGTGTGTGTGTGTGTGTGTGTGTGTGTGTGTGTGTGTGTGTGTGTGTGTGTGTGTGTGTGTGTGTGTATGTGTGTGTGTATGGGGTCGAAGCTGGCATTCTTTAATTATCGTGTGTTCACTCAACGGAAAAGTGTCATTGACAAACCTTGAAATCTTCTGCTGGTGCTTTTGGGTTTTTTAAAGAATCCTTGTGACACTTCGTTGTGCTAACGATCTAGTCTCTGTTTACATCGCGTTCATCTAAACAGACTTCCTTCTGGCGTTCATAATTCTACTGCTAACAGTGTTTGTCGCAGAGAAGTGATAAGAAGACTGTTACTGACGACACATTTTCCGTGCCGATCGGCTTTTCTACTTGTTATTTTCCCTTCTTTCGTTTACCGTGCGTTTTTAGTAGTTTAATTTGTTTTGCTTTTTATTATTCTACGAGATAATACTCACTAATATTCTTTTGTAGAGATTATTGTTGTTGTGTTTTGTTCATTTTATGACTGTGTCTATGAATTCCTGGCCCGTGAAAGATGGTCTCAGAATTGGGCATTTAAATATAAATCATGCCATAAATAAGCTGGATGAGGTAGCAACTGTTCTACTCAATTCAGGCAAATATTTTCACATTTTTGGTCTCTCTGAGTCAAGATTAAACAGTAACATCACGGATGCGGAAGTTAAGATTGAAGGATATAATGTCGTACGTCGAGACCCTACATCAACACGAGAAACTGGTTTGCTAGTTTATATTCACGAGTCTTTATCATTTCATAGACTTCATCACTTAGAGCAGCATTCAGTTGAAACAATATGGCTAGAATTAAAATTGCCTAAATCAGCACCAATATTGATAGGTTTCTGCTACAGGAATCCAGCTGAACATATTAACTGGTTCGATAATTTTGATGATATGATGGACGCTGTCAGTCTTGAATCCAGAGAAATTATACTTTTGGGGGATTTTAATCTTGATTTGGTGAAACCCAACAAATGCTGGATGGAAAGGTTATCCCTGCATAATTTACAACAGTTAGTAACGATTCCAACAAGAGTTACAGCTACCTCATCTACGCTTATAGACCATATCTATGTGTCAACTCGAGCTAACATTATTGAAACCTCAGTTCCAAGTTTTAGCTGTAGTGATCATCTTCTAGTGTGCCCCACGTGGTCGAAAAAAGGGGTTAGAATCCCAAAACGAAAACATAAATTTATAACATATAGGTTATTTTCAAAACTTGATCAAGATTCATACCTTTCGGAACTCAGTTGTACAGATTTTGCAATGATCTATAATTATACTGACCCCGACGAAGCATTTGATTTATGGTACAACTTGTTTATAAAAGTATATGATAAACATGCACCATTTCGAACCTCTCGTGTGCAGCAACATCCCAAACCTAAGTGGCTTACAGACGACATTCAACATGCGATTGATTACCGCGATTTTCTTAAACGGAAGGGAAAAGAAGAAGAATACAGAAAACAGAGAAACAAAGTAACGTCCATGAAACGTGCAGCTCGTAGAAAGTATTACCGTGAGCTCGCTGCATCCAGTTCAAAACAAAACTCAAAAGCCATCTGGAAGGTGATCAACCAATTATCTCGTAAAGATACAGTAAAATCTTCCGTTATTGATATACCTGCTGATGATCTGAACATTCATTTTACTTCTATTGTTGACAAAATAATTACAACTGATAGATCGAAACAGAATAATCTGGACAAGTTGAAACAGTTTTGTGATTCAAAAAATATTACCCATAATTTAGACATTCCTCTGCTATCTGTTAGCGAAGTCTTCCATTATCTGTTGTGCTTAAAACAAACAGGTACTCGTGGTTTGGATAATCTTGATGGGAAAATTCTGAAGTTGTCTGCCCCTTTTATTGCAGAATCCCTTACATATGTTTACAATTTGTGCCTTGACAAATCCTACTTTCCCACCAAATTAAAGGAGGCGAAAGTAATCCCGCTATTTAAATCAGGTAGTTCTTCTGACCCCGCCAATTACAGACCAATCTCAATTCTTCCTGTTTTATCAAAACCACTTGAAAAACACATATTTACACACTTGACCACTCATTTGAAGAAATACGATCTTATACATTCCAACCAGTCAGGTTTTAGAGAAAATCATTCGTGCCACACAGCATTAACAAACCTTCTTGAAAGTTGGCTTAGTAGCATTAATAATAATCAACTCTGTGGTGTCTTATTCGTCGATTTTGCTAAAGCTTTCGACGTTATTAATCATGAATTACTATTAAGAAAATTAGTTGAATATAGAATGTCACCCCAAACCTTATGCCTGCTCTCCTCTTTCTTAGCTGGGCGAGAGCAGTCTGTCTGCGTTAATTCAACCGTATCCAGCAAAAGACCTGTGTTATATGGGGTTCCCCAGGGCTCTGTCCTTGGACCACTACTCTTTTCCCTGTATATTAATGATCTTCCTCTTAGTATTAATGATGACTGCGAACTCTTTGCTGACGATACGACTTTACACACTACTGATAAAAAATTACACAAAGTTTATTCATCGTTGCAGAACAGTGTAGATGATCTCATTCATTGGACGGAGTATAACCACATGAGTCTTCACCCTAAAAAGACCAAATACATGTTAATAACAACAAGACAAAAGAGACAAAACATACGAAACAATCCTCATTCCATATTAATTGGTAACGACGCAATAGAGGAGGTAGGAGATCATAAAGTTTTGGGAGTAAATATCGATAATAATTTGTCTTGGGCCCATCATGTTCGGTCGGTATGTAAAACAATGTCCAGAAAAATATATCAGTTAAATAGAATTAAACACTTTCTAGATCAGCACTCAAGGTTATTATACTTTAACGCATATATACAAACCATCACAGATTATTGTTCAACCATCTGGGACTCTGCCAGTGCTAATATTTTAAAACCATTGTATAGTTTACATAGGCGAGCGCTGAAACTAATTTTACTGAAACAATCCAGTCTTGTATCTGATGATTATAAGAAACTTAAGATTCTCCCACTAAAACAAAGATTTAAATTTAATGAAGGCGTGCTCCTTCACAAAATACTTTCCGGCCGTGCACCACGAACTTTCGTTGCAAACTTTAAAGTGAAACCAAACCGAAAGTTTAACGTCCCAATTCCAAGGATAGATCTCTTCAAATCAAGCTTAGCCTATTCTGGTAGCGTCCTGTGGAATTCTCTCCCGGAATTTGTGAGAGTCCCAATGAGTCTCAATACTTTCAAAAAACACCTTTCACTGTATTTAATGTTAAATTACGAAAAATTACAGTGATGGAAGACTTCGTTTGGTTATATTTTCATTTGTTCAAAGCATCAGTGTTCATTATATCCACACAAAAACACTCAAATTAATAACACATTTACTCATGCATGTGTATTCAGCATTGTTTTCACTACGTTACATATACGACGCTTTATATTTGTGTATAATATGTAATGTGTAAATATTCATATGTTGTTGTTTTTCTCTACCTTTTTTTTCTACGTTAATATCCGTGTAAATATGTGATTAGATTAGTCCCCTCTCTGGGCGAGGGCTGGTTGAAAAAAAGCTCGTTGTATTGCTTACGCCACAACCCTCGAAAAATAAAATTTGATTTGATTTGATTTGATTTGATCTCTCTATCTGCCCCTTTTTCTGTTTATGTGTGTGTCGCTCTCTGTTTGTATGCTTCTTGAGTGAATTGTTTTTATGTTTAGCTTTTTAAGGACAGGTTGTTAGACAAGGCAATGTGCCTTAACATTTAACCTTGTAAAATCAAGTTCGTTCGTTCTTTTTCTGTCTTTTTCTCAGTTTTTCTCTCTGTCTCTCTCTTCCTACAGGCAGACACACAAACACGCAGACACACACCGATACAGACACACAGACACACATACAATAAGATATTGACACAGACACGGCACACACACATACACAGACATACACAGATACAGTCACACAGACACAGTTGCATAGCCACACAGGCAGACAGACAGACAGACAGACAGACAGACAGACAGACAGACAGACGCACATACACACACACACGCTCATACACACACACACACGCACGCACTCACGCACACACACACAGACACACACACACACACACACACACACACACACACAAACACACTACCTCTGTGGTACAGACGTTATTCGGAGATAACTCTGTCAAAACAGAGACACAAAATCACAGCGCTGATGAGAGGTGAAAAGCGACCATGGTGTTACAGATTTAACAAGCTTTGATGTGTATGTTATGCAAAGTCCGCTCGATATGATCGGAGCTAACTTTTCGCTCCCGCCATGATGGCTTCCCTCTGTGGTCATCTGTGTTTACCTCACTTTTACGAAGGGGCACCACTCTTCCAAAACCAGTAACAACCCAGGCAGAGTTATTTCCATGAGTCGCTCATGATTCTGCGAAACGGTGCTACGACAGTGCTGCATGTCGCCACAGTTGAATGCAGAACAAAGTTGAATCGTGTAATCGATTGGGCTCACAAATTCACAAGGCCATACAGCACACACCTAACATCGGCTGACAAATTCACGAGGCCATACAGCACACACCTAACATCGGCTGACAAATTCACAAGGCCATACAGCACACACCTAACATCGGCTGACAAATTCACAAGGCCATATGCATACAGCACACACCTAACATCGGCTGACAAATTCACAAGGCCATACAGCACACGCCTAACATCGGCTGACAAATTCACAAGGCCATACAGCACACACCTAACATCGGCTGACAAATTCACGAGGCCATACAGCACACACCTAACATCGGCTGACAAATTCACAAGGCCATACAGCACACACCTAACATCAACAGCATGTGTGCTTTCTTGGGTACTGTGTTTAAAGGCACAGTAAGCCTCCCGTAGTAAACCATCACAAATACTGTCAGGCTTTTACACACAGTACAAACACCCTTTCGTTTAAACACTCACCGCTTGAGAACATCCTATGTGCTATACGTAAAGAGCGAGCAATTTTCAAAGAATTTATTTTCGTGGACCCTCTGATCAGCAAATCAGGCGCCTCGTTTTGGCGCTAGAACTAACTTTTAAAATCTAGATAATAAATTGACAGCTTGTTACACAAACATTCTTAAATCATAAAATAATTCTTTTTTCATCAAGACAAGATCAGTACAATTCGAAGTTTTGAAAGTTTGAACAAAGAAAAGCCCAGAAACGTGTCACGCAAACCGTCTTTCTCGTAGCAGACGACGGTTCTGCATAGCGCCCGTTCCTCGGAAGAGTCAGCTGTCATCGCTCTAGTTCGTGTGAACCGCAGCCGTTTGTTGCATTTAGATTCAGAGGTACACAATAACGTGCTATTGCAGATGAGCTTACAGCGAGTCACATTGAAATCACAAACTGACGACTACATTGGGAAAAAAGGAAACTGGATCACACGGGATCACACGGGTTCGCGATGGTTCAGGGGTAAGATAAACCACGCAAAAATAAATTCTTTGAAATTTGCTCGCTCTTTACGGAGGGCACCTAGAATGTTCAAAAGCGGTGAGTGTGTAAATGAAAGGGTGTTTGTACTGTGTGTAAAAGCCTGACAGTATCTGTGATGATTTACGGGAGGCTTACTGTGGCTTTAAGGAATGAATATCTTAAATGCCTCCGGTGTCAATCTGTGAAATTAATTCATAATACACACGTGTCGAAATTGATCAAAGATTTTATCCCATGAAAAAAGGTCTGGGATAGCAATATCTCCTGAAGAGACCATAACAAACCCAACCATAACCATCCCATGGCAGATCTGAAATAGTGGGCACAACTATAATTGTCGCGGGAAGAACGGTGCCTTTAACTGTTGATCGTGTTGTCAACACAAGGCAGCATTAGGCTCTGTCACACTGTGAAGAAAAATACGACCCACCTCTGTGTCATCCGAGCTGTTCGTCACCTGAGCTTATCTAATGCAGAACTACCCCCCTAACCCTAAATAAATAAATAAATAAATAAATTATCATGTTTTGTTAAAACGGGTGTGGCTCACTAGTCCGATGTGAGACGTGCACTCTTAAGGTCAGTAGGAGAGCCAGGAGGGGGGGGGGGGGGCTTGTGGTTGGGGTACCTGATTGTCGCCGTACAAAGGGGTGGGGGGGGGCTAGATTGAAGCCTTCTTCCTCTAACAATGCCGTTAATGCAATGCAAACGTCTGCTCGTTTGAATTAGTTCTACTTTATTTCAAGTCCATTCGTTTGCTGTAAAGACAAAGTTTCGAGTGGGTAAATCTACATTTGAATCTGTAATTAGACCTGTGCATGTTTGGGATGAGTCAATGAGAAGCAAATTAATGTCTACCGCAGATGTTATTTCACGAAGTTCATCTTTTCAAGTCTGCTTGTTAACGTTCTTAATGTTGTTACTGTATATAACATGTATACAAGAAATTAATAAAACACGCTTAAACCAAGTTCATCTTTTCATTATTAATCTGTTTGGAAGACACTGGTTATGATGCTACAAACTAACAGGTAACTAAAATTGCTTTATCCCTGTTGTATTGGAAGGAGTTAAATTCTGAAGGTGTTCACAAGACATGCTATTCTTACACAAACTCGTTTGCACCCACGCGTACATTTTCCCTAGCCCATATGGCTTTGCTTGCAAAGTACACCAACCTTTTGAAAAATACACTCAACTGTTTGGGAAAGTACTCTTGCTTCGGGTTTAAAGTAAACAGGTCTGCTACTGGACCGATCTTTATGAAATTTTACATGAGAGTTCCTGGGTATGATATCCCCAGACATGTTTTTTCTTTTTTTCGATAAATGTCTTTTATGACGTCATATCCGGCTTTTTGTAAAAGTTGAGGCGGCACTGTCACACCTTCATTTTTCAATCAAATTGATTGAAATTTTGGCCAAGCAATCTTCGACGAAGGCCGGACTTCGGTATTGCATTTCAGCATGGAGGCTTAACAATTAATTAATGACTTTGGTCATTAAAAATCTGAAAATTGTAATTAAAATTATTTTTTTATAAAATGATCCAAAATTACTTTTATTTTATTCTTTATCATGTTCTGATTCCAAAAACTTGTAAATATATTATATTCGGATTAAAAACAAGCTCTGAAAATTAAACATATGTGACCCTCCACCACGAAATGAGTCGCATGTCACCTCGCGCGGTTCTGCGCTAGGCTTAATATTATAAGTCCGGGGAGTGTCTGGTAACAGTGTGAGGGTCACCTTAGTCACAGGCTTATAACTCATACAGTTTTTGCTCTTTTCTAAAACGGTTTTCACCACTGGATAGAGCATAAAAAACTCTTTAGGAAAATGTAAAAATATGAAAATCATGCAAAGGTGACATGCGACTCATTCCGTGGTGGAGGGTCACATATAAAAATTATGATTAAAATTAAATTTCCAAAATCGTTTTAAAAACAATTTCATCTTATGCCTTGTCGGTTCCTGATTCCAAAAACATATAGATATGATATTTTTGGATTAAAACACGCTCAGAAAGTTAAAACGAAGAGAGGTACAGTAGAGCGTGCAGCACAGTGCAACCGCTACCGCGCTAAACAGGCTCGTCACTTTCACTGCCTTTTGCACTAGCGGCGGACTACGGTCATTGTGAAAAAATGCAGTGCGTTCAGTTTCATTCTCTGAGTTCCACAGCTTCACTAAATGTAGTAATTTCGCCTTACGCGACTTGTTATTATATTAGAATGTATTACTACTACATGTACTTCACACACACACACACACACACACACACACACACACACACACACACACAAACGCACACACACACCAACACACACACACTCTCTCTCTCTCGCTCTCTCTCTCTCGCTCTGTCTCTCTCTGTCTCTCTCTCTCTCTCTCTCTCTCTCTCTCTCTCTCTCTCTCTCTCTCTCTCTCTCTCTCTCTCTCTGAGACTGGCATTCCCCTACGCCAGTCTCCGTGCATCATCCATTATTCCCGCACGAGGACGCTCTCCATTGAACGACGTCATCAACCCGTCAAACCAAAACTTGGCTGTGGTATGTGAACGTCTGGGCGTTGTTTTCGTAGACAACACCCCTGTTTTCATCACTGCAAATGGGGCGCCCCGCATGGCCCTGTACAGGGACAGGATCCACCCCAGCCCCAAAGGAACAGCCAGACTGGCAGAGACCTTGTTCCCCGCCCCCAATCGTCCAGCCAGGCGACCTGTACACTCTAAGGACGAGGACACCTTCGCCCTCCAACACTTCTCCATAAAGCGACCCGCGCATCCGTCCACCAACCCGAAAACCTTCTCATCCCCCCATTATGACTCTGATTTTCCTCCCTTATCCCAGCAGCAGTCACAACACTACTCATACCCCCCACCCCAACCTTGCCACATGGACAGGTCTCCTCAGCCTCCTGTGCCTCCTTGCTTCAACTCCACGAATCAGCAGTCACCACCGCCCACCAGTGTCCACGTGGCGCCACCCCCAGGTGCCTTCCCTAGCCTTCCAAATCCCGGGGTTTCTTTTGAGGAGCCAGTCTACCGGGCCGCCTTTGACCCCAGGAGGTACGCACGTCCTCGAGAGAACAGCTATCCTGTGGGTGATCACGGTGCAGCTGATCGCCACTTTCCCGCTCCAATGTCTGGTGCTCCTTACGGCAGTGACCCTGTTCAGCGCCTCCTGCCGCCGCCTGTCCACCCAACTGTAATGCAGGCTTACCTTAACTACATGCAGGCTTGCCGTTTGCAACAGCAGTTTTCTGTGCCTTACCAGTATTGAACAGTGTCTCGGAACTACTATCACAAACTACCTCGCAACCAACATAGCGACTCCTCTTAGACTGTGTGTGTGTGTGTGTGTGTGTGTGTGTGTGTGTGTACCCCCGTTTGCACAGGTTTGGTTGCCTAAATCACCATAAGGCAACCATCCACACGTGGATGGCAACCTAAACTCTGGATGGGAACCTAATTGTGTGGATGGTCGCTTCATTTAACACCGTTAAATTGACTTTTTTGACGGAAAGAATGTCATAACAATGTTCAAAATGACATTCTTTCCGTCCTCTATAGGCGACGAAATAGGTCAAATTTTGTGCATTTTTTAGTGCAAAATTCTTCGATGCCGGAGCGAGTACTGCACCCAGTGCTGTTGTAGTGCAAGTGCACTAGAAAGGCACTACACCCAGTGCCGCCTCTTAGGTAACCATCCACACTTTAGGTATGTGTGATTGTGTGTGTATGTGTGATTGTGTGTGTATGTTTGTGTATGTGTGTGTGTATGGGGTCGAAGCTGGCATTCTTTAATTATCGTGTGTTCACTCAACGGAAAAGTGTCATTGACAAACCTTGAAATCTTCTGCTGGTGCTTTTGGGTTTTTTAAAGAATCCTTGTGACACTTCGTTGTGCTAACGATCTAGTCTCTGTTTACATCGCGTTCATCTAAACAGACTTCCTTCTGGCGTTCATAATTCTGCTGCTAACAGTGTTTGTCGCAGAGAAGTGATAAGAAGACTGTTACTGACGACACATTTTCCGTGCCGATCGGCTTTTCTACTTGTTATTTTCCCTTCTTTCGTTTACCGTGCGTTTTTAGTAGTTTAATTTGTTTTGCTTTTTATTATTCTACGAGATAATACTCACTAATATTCTTTTGTAGAGATTATTGTTGTTGTGTTTTGTTCATTTTATGACTGTGTCTATGAATTCCTGGCCCGTGAAAGATGGTCTCAGAATTGGGCATTTAAATATAAATCATGCCATAAATAAGCTGGATGAGGTAGCAACTGTTCTACTCAATTCAGGCAAATATTTTCACATTTTTGGTCTCTCTGAGTCAAGATTAAACAGTAACATCACGGATGCGGAAGTTAAGATTGAAGGATATAATGTCGTACGTCGAGACCCTACATCAACACGAGAAACTGGTTTGCTAGTTTATATTCACGAGTCTTTATCATTTCATAGACTTCATCACTTAGAGCAGCATTCAGTTGAAACAATATGGCTAGAATTAAAATTGCCTAAATCAGCACCAATATTGATAGGTTTCTGCTACAGGAATCCAGCTGAACATATTAACTGGTTCGATAATTTTGATGATATGATGGACGCTGTCAGTCTTGAATCCAGAGAAATTATACTTTTGGGGGATTTTAATCTTGATTTGGTGAAACCCAACAAATGCTGGATGGAAAGGTTATCCCTGCATAATTTACAACAGTTAGTAACGATTCCAACAAGAGTTACAGCTACCTCATCTACGCTTATAGACCATATCTATGTGTCAACTCGAGCTAACATTATTGAAACCTCAGTTCCAAGTTTTAGCTGTAGTGATCATCTTCCAGTGTGCCTCACGTGGTCGAAAAAAGGGGTTAGAATCCCAAAACGAAAACATAAATTTATAACATATAGGTTATTTTCAAAACTTGATCAAGATTCATACCTTTCGGAACTCAGTTGTACAGATTTTGCAATGATCTATAATTATACTGACCCCGACGAAGCATTTGATTTATGGTACAACTTGTTTATAAAAGTATATGATAAACATGCACCATTTCGAACCTCTCGTGTGCAGCAACATCCCAAACCTAAGTGGCTTACAGACGACATTCAACATGCGATTGATTACCGCGATTTTCTTAAACGGAAGGGAAAAGAAGAAGAATACAGAAAACAGAGAAACAAAGTAACGTCCATGAAACGTGCAGCTCGTAGAAAGTATTACCGTGAGCTCGCTGCATCCAGTTCAAAACAAAACTCAAAAGCCATCTGGAAGGTGATCAACCAATTATCTCGTAAAGATACAGTAAAATCTTCCGTTATTGATATACCTGCTGATGATCTGAACATTCATTTTACTTCTATTGTTGACAAAATAATTACAACTGATAGATCGAAACAGAATAATCTGGACAAGTTGAAACAGTTTTGTGATTCAAAAAATATTACCCATAATTTAGACATTCCTCTGCTATCTGTTAGCGAAGTCTTCCATTATCTGTTGTGCTTAAAACAAACAGGTACTCGTGGTTTGGATAATCTTGATGGGAAAATTCTGAAGTTGTCTGCCCCTTTTATTGCAGAATCCCTTACATATGTTTACAATTTGTGCCTTGACAAATCCTACTTTCCCACCAAATTAAAGGAGGCGAAAGTAATCCCGCTATTTAAATCAGGTAGTTCTTCTGACCCCGCCAATTACAGACCAATCTCAATTCTTCCTGTTTTATCAAAACCACTTGAAAAACACATATTTACACACTTGACCACTCATTTGAAGAAATACGATCTTATACATTCCAACCAGTCAGGTTTTAGAGAAAATCATTCGTGCCACACAGCATTAACAAACCTTCTTGAAAGTTGGCTTAGTAGCATTAATAATAATCAACTCTGTGGTGTCTTATTCGTCGATTTTGCTAAAGCTTTCGACGTTATTAATCATGAATTACTATTAAGAAAATTAGTTGAATATAGAATGTCACCCCAAACCTTATGCCTGCTCTCCTCTTTCTTAGCTGGGCGAGAGCAGTCTGTCTGCGTTAATTCAACCGTATCCAGCAAAAGACCTGTGTTATACGGGGTTCCCCAGGGCTCTGTCCTTGGACCACTACTCTTTTCCCTGTATATTAATGATCTTCCTCTTAGTATTAATGATGACTGCGAACTCTTTGCTGACGATACGACTCTACACACTACTGATAAAAAATTAGACAAAGTTTATTCATCGTTGCAGAACAGTGTAGATGATCTCATTCATTGGACGGAGTATAACCACATGAGTCTTCACCCTAAAAAGACCAAATACATGTTAATAACAACAAGACAAAAGAGACAAAACATACGAAACAATCCTCATTCCATATTAATTGGTAACGACGCAATAGAGGAGGTAGGAGATCATAAAGTTTTGGGAGTAAATATCGATAATAATTTGTCTTGGGCCCATCATGTTCGGTCGGTATGTAAAACAATGTCCAGAAAAATATATCAGTTAAATAGAATTAAACACTTTCTAGATCAGCACTCAAGGTTATTATACTTTAACGCATATATACAAACCATCACAGATTATTGTTCAACCATCTGGGACTCTGCCAGTGCTAATATTTTAAAACCATTGTATAGTTTACATAGGCGAGCGCTGAAACTAATTTTACTGAAACAATCCAGTCTTGTATCTGATGATTATAAGAAACTTAAGATTCTCCCACTAAAACAAAGATTTAAATTTAATGAAGGCGTGCTCCTTCACAAAATACTTTCCGGCCGTGCACCACGAACTTTCGTTGCAAACTTTAAAGTGAAACCAAACCGAAAGTTTAACGTCCCAATTCCAAGGATAGATCTCTTCAAATCAAGCTTAGCCTATTCTGGTAGCGTCCTGTGGAATTCTCTCCCGGAATTTGTGAGAGTCCCAATGAGTCTCAATACTTTCAAAAAACACCTTTCACTGTATTTAATGTTAAATTACGAAAAATTACAGTGATGGAAGACTTCGTTTGGTTATATTTTCATTTGTTCAAAGCATCAGTGTTCATTATATCCACACAAAAACACTCAAATTAATAACACATTTACTCATGCATGTGTATTCAGCATTGTTTTCACTACGTTACATATACGACGCTTTATATTTGTGTATAATATGTAATGTGTAAATATTCATATGTTGTTGTTTTTCTCTACCTTTTTTTTCTACGTTAATATCCGTGTAAATATGTGATTAGATTAGTCCCCTCTCTGGGCGAGGGCTGGTTGAAAAAAAGCTCGTTGTATTGCTTACGCCACAACCCTCGAAAAATAAAATTTGATTTGATTTGATTTGATTTGATCTCTCTATCTGCTCCTTTTTCTGTTTATGTGTGTGTCGCTCGCTGTTTGTATGCTTCTTGAGTGAATTGTTTTTATGTTTAGCTTTTTAAGGACAGGTTGTTAGACAAGGCAATGTGCCTTAACATTTAACCTTGTAAAATCAAGTTCGTTCGTTCTTTTTCTGTCTTTTTCTCAGTTTTTCTCTCTGTCTCTCTCTTCCTACAGGCAGACACACAAACACGCAGACACACACCGATACAGACACACAGACACACATACAATAAGATATTGACACAGACACGGCACACACACATACACAGACATACACAGATACAGTCACACAGACACAGTTGCATAGCCACACAGGCAGACAGACAGACAGACAGACAGACAGACAGACAGACAGACAGACAGACAGACGCACACACACACACACACACACTCACACACACACACACACATTGACACATACACAGACACACACACACACACACACACACACACACACAAACACACTACCTCTGTGGTACAGACGTTATTCGGAGATAACTCTGTCAAAACAGAGACACAAAATCACAGCGCTGATGAGAGGTGAAAAGCGACCATGGTGTTACAGATTTAACAAGCTTTGATGTGTATGTTATGCAAAGTCCGCTCGATATGATCGGAGCTAACTTTTCGCTCCCGCCATGATGGCTTCCCTCTGTGGTCATCTGTGTTTACCTCACTTTTACGAAGGGGCACCACTCTTCCAAAACCAGTAACAACCCAGGCAGAGTTATTTCCATGAGTCGCTCATGATTCTGCGAAACGGTGCTACGACAGTGCTGCATGTCGCCACAGTTGAATGCAGAACAAAGTTGAATCGTGTAATCGATTGGGCTCACAAATTCACAAGGCCATACAGCACACACCTAACATCGGCTGACAAATTCACAAGGCCATACAGCACACACCTAACATCGGCTGACAAATTCACAAGGCCATACAGCACACACCTAACATCGGCTGACAAATTCACAAGGCCATACAGCACACGCCTAACATCGGCTGACAAATTCACAAGGCCATACAGCACACACCTAACATCGGCTGACAAATTCACAAGGCCATACAGCACACACCTAACATCAACAGCATGTGTTCTTTCTTGGGTACTGTGTTTAAAGGCACAGTAAGCTTCCCGTAGTAAACCATCACAAATACTGTCAGGCTTTTACACACAGTACAAACACCCTTTCGTAAAACACTCACCGCTTGAGAACATCCTATGTGCCATACGTAAAGAGCGAGCAATTTTCAAAGAATTTATTTTCGTGGACCCTCTGATCAGCAAATCAGGCGCCTCGTTTTGGCGCTAGAACTAACTTTTAAAATCTAGATAATAAATTGACAGCTTGTTACACAAACATTCTTAAATCATAAAATAATTCTTTTTTCATCAAGACAAGATCAATACAATTCGAAGTTTTGACAGTTTGAACAAAGAAAAGCCCAGAAACGTGTCACGCAAACCGTCTTTCTCGTAGCAGACGACGGTTCTGCATAGCGCCCGTTCCTCGGAAGAGTCAGCTGTCATCGCTCTAGTTCGTGTGAACCGCAGCCGTTTGTTGCGTTTAGATTCAGAGGTACACAATAACGTGCTATTGCAGATGAGCTTACAGCGAGTCACATTGAAATCACAAACTGACGACTACATTGGGAAAAAAGGAAACTGGATCACACGGGATCACACGGGTTCGCGATGGTTCAGGAGTAAGATAAACCACGCAAAAATAAATTCTTTGAAATTTGCTCGCTCTTTACGGAGGGCACCTAGAATGTTCAAAAGCGGTGAGTGTGTAAATGAAAGGGTGTTTGTACTGTGTGTAAAAGCCTGACAGTATCTGTGATGGTTTACGGGAGGCTTACTGTGGCTTTAAGGAATGAATATCTTAAATGCCTCCGGTGTCAATCTGTGAAATTAATTCATAATACACACGTGTCGAAATTGATCAAAGATTTTATCCCATGAAAAAAGGTCTGGGATAGCAATATCTGCTGAAGAGACGATAACAAACCCAACCATAACCATCCCATGGCAGATCTGAAATAGTGGGCACAACTATAATTGTCGCGGGAAGAACGGTGCCTTTAACTGTTGATCGTGTTGTCAACACAAGGCAGCATTGTGAAGAAAAATACGACCCACCCCTGTGTCATCCGAACTGTTCGTCACCTGAGCTTATCTAATGCAGAACTACCCCCCTAACCCCACCCCTAAAAATAAATAAATAAATAAATAAATTATCATGTTTTGTGAAAACGGGTGTGGCTCACTAGTCCGATGTGAGACGTGCACTCTTAAGGTCAGTAGGAGAGCCAGGAGGGGGGGGGGGGGGCTTGTGGTTGGGGTACCTGATTGTCGCCGTACAAAGGGGTGGGGGGGGGCTAGATTGAAGCCTTCTTCCTCTAACAATGCCGTTAATGCAATGCAAACGTCTGCTCGTTTGAATTAGTTCTACTTTATTTCAAGTCCATTCGTTTGCTGTAAAGACAAAGTTTCGAGTGAGTAAATCTACATTTGAATCTGTAATTAGACCTGTGCATGTTTGGGATGAGTCAATGAGAAGTAAATTAATTGACTCCAAAGAGCTGGGGGAAACTGCTAGTCGAACAAGGATTGGAGAAAAAGACAGTCAAAGAGAGAAACACACAGACCAACAAAAGGGAACAGACAAACAAAACAAACCTGCGCTTTCAAGTTTATTCCTGAGATTATAGACAAACACAAAATGTGTACAGACGCAAAAAGGCGGGTATAGACACAAATAGACACTGGGTGGCCGAGTGGTAACGCACTTGCGCTCGGAAGCGAGAGGTTGCGTGTTCGACCCTGGGTCAGGCCGCAATTTTCTCCCCCCTTTCCTAACCTAGGTGGTGGGTTCAAGTGCTAGTCTTTCGGATGAGACGAAAAACCGAGGTCCCTTCGTGTACACTACATTGGGGTGTGCACTTTAAAGATCCCACGATTGACAAAAGGGTCTTTCCTGGCAAAATTGTATAGGCATAGATAAAAATGTCCACCAAATACCCGTTTGACTTGGAATAAAGGCCGTGAAAGGTGATTGCTCGCCTAATAGGCTACTGAGCTTTACTGGCCGATGTGAATGCGTTATATATTGTGTGTAAAAAAAATGTCTGTTTGTCTGTCTGTCGGTAAAAAATTCCATTTCAAACGGCAGAAATTAATATGTAAGCGCCTAGGGCTATATCTAGATTAGGCGCATAAAAAATGATCACAATAATAATAATAATAATAATAATATGGGAACAAAGAAACATGGACACTTTCTCCCGGCCACATTAATGTAGGGGAGGCTAATACTCACAGATAGGAACACGCACACACACCGACACACACACGCACTGACACAGACACAAAGACTATCAGACACACAGACACAGACAGACTGAACACACACACACACACACACACACACACACACACACACACACACACACACACACACACACACACGCCCAAACACCCACATACACTTACAATAAAAGTCAACAAACCAAAAAAAAGCACCCCAAAACAGTCCTCTTGAAATGTCCCTCCCACCTTGTAGGCTTACCTTTCAGACGAAGTCAATTTAGTTTAATTTCGTCTGATTCAGAGAGTTTAACAACGTTTCAAAGAGACAATTCACAAGTTCGTGTCTGCTCGTCCAAGTCGCAGCAAACGTTCATGGAGTGTCTTGTTAACATTTTGCAAACAGCAATAAAAGTAATTTATAAGCCATGCTCTTATAGTCAAAGTTATTCGACTCTCATTCTAATGTGCTATCCGTACAGGCTTTTGTGGTCTGTACGTTTACCGAACTGTCTTAAACATGATCAAAGCGTTGTTGTTGGTGGGTGTTTTTTTTCTTGCAAAATGAATCTACCTTTATCTTGTTCTCCTTTTCATCTTGACCTAATGGGCACTCGATCAAAATTAAGAAAACATATTTTCCTCTTCTTTCTTTGTCGTGGTTGGCCGCAGGACAGCTTAGCCAAAGATCAGTTTGAATGTGTTGCCAATGGTTATAGTGTTTGACAGTGAGTAAGTGTGCTTGCGTCTGTGACTGTGTACGTGTGAATACACGCGTGTGTGTGTGTTGGTGCGTGCGTGCGTGCGTGCGTGCGCGCGTGCGTGCGTGTGTGCGTGCGTGTGTGTGTGTGGGGGGGGGGGGGGAGGGTATGCGTACGTGCGTGCGTGTGTACTCAAGTTACTATGGACTGGTTAGTATACATATTTCACATTCCTCAGGTAGGGTTGCTGTGGACAAAAACACCCACAATAGAACGTAAAGATGGATTGTTAACTATAGCTACCTCACACATCATTGTACCATCTCTCTCATAATGAACACAAACAGTACGATTGTCTGTAGCCATTGATCCAAAACATATTTCCCATAAAACAAAAGCTTTATCCTAACCCAACGAGAAAGGAATGTTACGATTTTTGTTGTTGTTTTTCTGTGTTCTCTGTTGTACGTGAAGTCCACCGCATTCTTCTTTCAAATAAGTGCTCCAACACCTACATACATTCATGCGTGTTTGTGACTCAGGAATGCTCACTTTATGGCTTTACCAAGACTCTCAGAAGTTAGGGGCACAGTCGTACGACAATCACAGTTTTTAATCGCTTCGTGTATCTTCGTTTCCTGACCGATTCTCTTGATTTTGGTATCGTTGTGTTCCTAAGACTCTGCACTTTTCTTTGATATAAGACTCACTGTGTATAACTAGATCAAACACGTGATAGTCGCTAATGAAAACAGTAATTAGTTTTTTTTTAATGAAGGTACATACTGTGACTAATTGGAACCTGGTAGTGGGGATGGTATCACCGGCCGCAGCAGGTGGTCTACATCCTTATGTCCCCGTGTACGTATGTTTGGTTTTGATGGTCTGCTAGAGGAAGTAGACATTTTGGAAAATATGAAATGCAAATGGCGGCCATACTTAATAGTTTGCTGATTTCTACTTCTTCCAGCAGATGGAAGAAATCTGTTGGCTTCACAAGCTGCTCCTAGGATACACAACGAATAATCTTACCTTGCGAAAGAATATTCCGCTATACGCTGCTAATAGCAGTTTAGCTCGCTGAGCATTGAAATAATCGTAAATCGATCAAGATTGTAAAGAACTAACCATCGGATGAACCAGTATTGAAATTTAAGGGATCATTGACTTTAGTAGGGTCAAGTCGCTGACACTATTGGCTTGTTGGCTTTGGCCAACTGGACTTTTAGTGTAATTTGTGTTGTTTGTTTTGTTTTGTTTACTGTCTGCCTGTCTGTCTGTCTGTCTGTCTTTCTTTCTGTCTGCTGCCCCCTCTCTCTCTCTCTCCCTCCCTCTCTTTTTGTTCTCTCTCTCTCTCTCCTCTCTCTCTCTCTCTCTCTCTCTCTCTCTCTTTGATACTTTGATGAGGTATGTGTGCAGTCTTTGCTTTGTTTACAATTATTCTCTG
This sequence comes from Littorina saxatilis, assembly GCF_037325665.1. Classification (NCBI taxonomy): domain Eukaryota; kingdom Metazoa; phylum Mollusca; class Gastropoda; order Littorinimorpha; family Littorinidae; genus Littorina; species Littorina saxatilis. The sequence continues at coordinate 39,767,814 of NC_090246.1, forward strand.
TATATGTTCCAAGGACAGGTTGGAAGATTAGGCTAAGCCTAAAACCTTTATCCTTATGTAATAAAGTTCTGAGTTCTGAGTTCTGAGTTCTCTCTCTCTCTCTCTCTCTCTCTTGCTATAAAGACAAAGTCTCGAGTGGGTAAATCTACATTTGAATCTGTAATTAGACCTGTGCATGTTTGGGATGTGCTGTGCATGTCTAAAACACATGCACGCACGCACGCACACACACGCGTGTATTCACACGTACACAGTCACAGACGCAAGTACACTTACTCACTGTCAAACACTATAACCAATGGCAATCTCATGTACACTATATTTGTCAAAAAGTATCCAAGAATTTGTTTCTGCTATCAAAGTTAAAGCAATATGTCGATATCGCAACACTAAAACTATTTTGTCATGCCCACATCTTATCCCATATTAATTACGCATCAACTCTTTGGGATGGCGTCTCCGATATTCACATGAAAAAGTTAAACTCTCTACATCGTCGGGCAGCTAAAATCATGTTAAATGGTCCACAATTATCAGCTGATTTGAAGTTAAAGAATCTAAACTACCTGCCGCTAGTTAAACAAGACTGTAATGATTTATAAAGTATATCATGGCGAAGTGCCCATCTATATTCAGGACCTATTTCACAGAGTCACCGAAAGGTACGGGTCTATCAATTTTCTACCACCAATACCCAGGATTGATTTGTTCAAAACTAGTCAAGCCTTCTCTGGCTCTATGGTGTGGAACTCCATTCCGTCTGTAATAAGATCATTAACCTCACTAAAGAGTTTTAAACAAGCTCTGCATAATCATTTTATGTCTACCAAGATGGCTATACTAGTCTTAACATGTGCAAGTAGCTGTCAACAATTGGCAAAGCTTTATGAATTACACAAATATGTTCTTTATTATATGTATTATGTGGAATTTATGTTGCGATTTTCCATCATCATCATCATCATCATCATCATCATCATCATCATCATCATCATCATCATCATCATCATCATCAACATCAACATCTTCATCATCATCATTTACACCATATAATCATTATAAGCATTAGTGTAAACGTTGGTATCGTGTGAATTTTACCGTCGATCACTTTACATGTGTAACCTCAATTAACATGTTGCATGTTTCGCTTTCGATTTGTATGTTGCTTACTTTGTCATTTTGTTGTTTATGTTTATTTGCTTGTTTGCTTACTTGTCGATTGTTTGCTGGTTCGTTCGTTTACTTTGTTTATTTGTCATGTTGCTTTACTTGTTTATCATTTATTAGACATTTGTATTAGAAGTAAGGACCGGTTGTAAGAAAAGGCGTCGCCTTAAACCTCTATCCTTGAAAAATAAAGTTCCATCATCATCTCTCTCTCTCTCTCTCTCTCTCTCTCTCTCTCTCTCTCTCTCTCTCTCTCTCTCTCTCTCTCTCTCTCTCTCTCTCTCTCTCTCTCTCTCGCTTGTAAAATAAAGTTCAGTTCAGTTCAGTTCTCTCTCCATCCCTCTCTCTTAAATTTCCCTCTCTCATGTTTGACTTTCTGACATCGTTTTCGTCCAAAGTGCAATCTGACGTGAAAAACAAATATCTCACTTCATGTGTGAATCATCACATTGGGATGTTATTTTCTGCAATGCACAGTTTGTTCTCCGTCGTGGTTTGTTATTACAGCCAAGCCTTTGGATTTGTTTTTTCACATTTTCATATGTTCGCGGATCGTAGAGAAGTCATATTATAGATGTATATGTAGAGTTATACTTGTATACATAACAAACGAGCCTTGCTCCCAACTGAAGCCGAAGACACTGAAGAATGTTGTTATTACACAGTATCAATAAATGTTGTAACAATCTGTGTGTGTGTGTGTTTGTATGTGTGTGTGTGTGTGTGTGTGTGTGTGTGTGTGTGTGTGTGTGTGTGTGTGTGTGTGTGTGTGTGTGTGTGTGTCTTTGCCTTTCTCTTTCTCTGCCGATATGTCTTTCTGTCTATGTGCCAAAACCACTATCTCCGTCTGTCTGTTGTCTGTCCTTTTCCTTTTGCTCCTATTTTCTTTTTGGTTGTGTCTGTGTCTGTTGCCTGTCTGTCTGTATTTTTTCTATCTTTCTCTATGACTTTGTCTTTGTCTTTGTCTTTGTCTCTCTCTCTCTCTCTCTCTCTCTCTCTCTCTCTCTCTCTCTCTCTCTCTCTCTCTCTCTCTCTCTCTCTCTCTCGTCTGTCTTTATGTGTTGTATAAAGGACAGGTTGGAAGAATAGGCTTTGCCTAAAACCTTTATCCTTTTGTAATAAAGTTCTGAGTCTGAGTCTCTCTCTCTCTGTCTCTCCCTCTCTTTCGCTCTCTCTCTTTAATTGTTTGTTTGAGTAATAGTTTTCAATTTAAAATTCTGTCTATCTGTCTAGAGCTCTTTCTCTGTCTCTCTCGCTCTCTCTCACACACTCTCTCTCACCCCCTCCTCCCCCCCCCCCCCCACCTCCCCCCCCCCCCCTCTGCTCTCGAGCATTTCGCTATTTCAAGGGTGAGGCGTACAAGATCAGTAATTGTTGACAGAAAGAGATATCCTTTCACTGTCCCACGTTCCGCAATCAAAAAAGGTGGCTTCTTTGCCTGTTTCGCACACACAGAAAATAACTTGGTTTACTTTTTCGAGCGTATGATATAATATTATCTTTACCGAAATCTTTTCAACTCTCGCTCAGTGTGCCTGCAATGTGTGTGTACACTTTTTTTGGGGAGTGAACTTTTGAAATGCATATTGTTCAGTTGAAACTGTCAAGGTTTTGAGAAGTCAATTTTTTGTTTCAATGGTTCTTTTGTTTTTTGTTCCACTCATTTGTTTGTTAGTACGTTCGATTGTTCATTTCTTTGCGTGATAGCTTGGCCTCTCGTTTGTTCGTTAGCCGCTGCGTGTTTGCTTATGTGGTTGTTGTTATGTTCTGTTTATTTGTCGGTTAGTTGCTATAAGGATGCAAGAGTGCCTACCAGCGTTAATGTGTGCGTGTGTGTGTGTGTGTGTGTGTGTGTGTGTGTGTGTGTGTGTGTGTGTGTTGTCTGTGTGTGTTTGTCTGTGTGCCTGTGTGTGTTTGTGTGTGTGTGCGTGCATGTGTGTGTCACGGTGTGTATGCATGTGTGCGTGCGTGCATGCGTGCGTGTATGTGTGTGTGCGTGCGTGAATGCGTGCGTGCGTGCGTGCGTATCTGTCTATCTGTTTGTCTCATCTGTGCGGGCGTATTTTAGCGCGTGTGAGTTTTAACACAAGGCATGTATAGGGGTGTGTGTGTGTGTGTGTGTGTGTGTGTGTGTGTGTGTGTGTGTGTGTGTGTGTGTGTGTGTGTGTGTGTGTGTGTGTGTGTGTGTGTGTGTGTGTGTGTGTGTGCGTGCATGCGTACTCGTGAGCATGTAAACAAATAAAAATAAATGTATGTGTATGTTCAAAGACACCATCAATCATATCTAACATCTCACCAACAGAACGTTCCCTGTATTCTGACACATATATATATATATACATGTATATATATACTAGATGAATACCCGGCTTCGCCGGGAAGAAGTAGAGCCGAATACCCGGCTTCGCCGGGTACCCGGCTTCGCGCCACACGAAGGAAGGGAGATAAACGCGCAAAACACTGGAGAAGATAAGGAAGAATTACTGGGAATGGATGTACAGAAAAACCATAAAAACCAAAATCGGTTCAGCGCTGCGCGCTGAGAGCACGTGTTGAAAATTTTCATCGACCAGATTGTGTCCGGGGTCTACCTGAATATGCCCACCAAATTTGAAGCAGATCCATCGAGAACTTTGGCCGTGCATCGCGAAGTGACAGACAGACAGACACACACACACAAGCCGTATATATATATAGATATATATATATATTACATTATATTTACCACTTAGCAACGCCCCTGACTGTTTCAGTCAGTCAAACAAATATATTAGCCCCAAATCCCTGCAGGCAAAAACTCACACGCAAATGTCCAAATTATGCAATTTATTGGCCAAAATGGCTGTTTATATCTTGTCCTATGGTTTTCTTTTCTTGTCTAATGAATTCTTACCGCGGTGCATCCCAGCATGTGCATTTTCGCTTGAAAAACCGTGGGTCTGAATATTAAAATGGAGACAGTTCATTTCACGACATCGTGTTTTGCTGTGCTTGCTAAAGAAGTGTGCTCTACGGATATACGAGCGAAGGCATTGCTAATCAAGTGTGGTGTTAAATCAATGTCATTTCCTACTTGTTTGTTTCATAAAGTAAAAAGTTAAAATTAGAAAGCAAACAAGTACCTGACCTGTCTGACTAACTGGCATGCGGACTGAGTTTCAATTGCCAACAAGTTTGTTTGTTTGCTTGTTTGTTTGTTTGTTTTGTTTGTTTTTGGTCTGTTTATTTGTTCGTTTGATAGTTTGTTCGTTTACTTGTTAGTTCATTAGTTCGTACGTTCGTTTGTTTATTTGTTTGATCTTGTATCTTCCTGCATAACGTATTGCCTTGTATTCTCTCTGAACTCTGTGTCCCTCTTTCTTACTTTCGTTTATTTATTTCTTTCCATATATTATTTTAATTTTTATTTTCTTTCATTTTTTCTTTCTTGTTTGCTTTCTTCCTTGTTTCCTTTCTTTTCACGCCCCCCCCCCCCCCCTCTCCGATTTACATCTGTGAGTGTGAGAACGCAAACATGTAAAAGAAAGCGATTAACGCATTTCCGTTTGTGATGAAATTGAAGACGGTAGGTGACGCAGATATCACTGCAGATCTTGACATATAAAACTAATGGAAATATTACTATGTCTAAAAGTGTTTCTCTTGTCACCAAAGTTAACATGAATATTATGGCACAGAGATGGGTGTTAAGATAGAGAATGGGTTGAGGTCATGCGTCAAATTTGCTTGATGGCCAATTATTTCTGTGTGTCTGTTTGTTTGGCTAGTTGTCCGTCTCTCCGTCTCTGTCTGCCGCTTTGTCTGTCTGTCTGTCTATCACTCTCTCTTTCTCTCTCTCTCTGAATTACTCTCTCTCTCTCTTTCTCTCTCTCTCTCTCTCCCCCCTCTCTCTCTCTCTCTCTCTCTCTCTCTCCTTGTAAAATATCGTTCGTTCGTTCGTGCGTTCGTTTGATCTCTCTTTGTCCCCCCCCCCCGCACCCTTCAGCAGGAGAACCTTACGTGTGTATACTTAAGTGCCAAAGACCAATATCTCTAGTGTGCGGTAATTGTTATTATTATTTTGAACTGATTTTAGTACCAGAAATATTTCACACTAGAATTACGAAGGTTAAAAAAGCAGTGCAAGGTATATTCTGTAAAACACGGTTTTTTTCCGCAACCTAGGCCAAGTTTTATTATCTGTGACGTTGTCCTCATGTTACAAGGCTAAGCGCAAGTCCACAATGTTTTAGTCGAACCCGGACTGGTTTTCATTTCAGGGAGACTACTCTGTTTTATCAAGACGTCATTTCTAATCCACCGTTAGAGGTCAACACTGCTGCTGCACCTGACCAATCAAATCCACAAAAAGTCTAGTACTCTCAACTTAATGGCTTATACGCCAGACTTACAGAAACGAAGTCCAGCTGCACACAAACAGTGCTGCTTGTTGAAACAACTCCCAATGAAAAGGTGTCTGCTGTTTCAGAGTTTAATGACGAAGAGAAACTTATACAACTTGAAACGCCATCTTTTGTGGAACATAATGCAGTGGTGTTTGCTCTACCCCGCGTGTCGCCAAACCGAGTGAAACCTTTTAGAACCTCCAACAATGAAGAGCGTGCCTCTTGATCTTTCGTCATTGAAGACCAAGTTGGTTCACTCACTTCTCTCCCGTGTCCGAACTGCCACTGAGAACGTGACGTATATTTGATGACGTCTGAGACTGTTTGCCAAGTGTGACGTATTACACAGGCGGCAAGATCCATTTCCCATGCGGAATAAAGCGCGGGTTTTATTTGAATCTCGTCTGAAGTGTTATTTCTTTTCATGTTTGTACTGTAGCTGCGGCTTTTAACTTTTTATCCAAACATAAGACCTTGGTGTCGGTTTCAGGGACAACCGATGTTATTAGCTGTGATGTTCGGGTTAGAAACAGTGCGCATTAGCTTGCACCTCCCCCCCCCCCTCTTGACCTTCTAACACCCCTTAACCTCCTACCCCCGACCTCAACTTCAAGCCCCCACCCCCTTACTCTCCCCTCCATAGTTTCAATGTTTTCAATGTATTCAAGGCCACCGATTCACGATCAAGCTCCGCACCCCTCCTCCTCCCCCCCCCCCCCCCCCCGACCCCCCAGCCGTCACCCTTTGCGTGAACAGATGAACTTGGAGAAACTTACATGTCCGATAATTATCTTATGTAGACTAACCGTTACTCATACCACATTGGAATAAGAACACACTCGTCATTGTCTTTCTTTCTATGCTATTTTTCCTCTCGTTATTCCTTTCGACGATTGCCATCTTGATGTAGAGGTCGAATTCAACGCCTGCCCAGAGAAGATCTTTTATTCGTATTCACAGTCAATCGAGTGCACTGAAATACGTCCGGCTCTCTCCATAACCTTCTTGATTAAACAACGGGGAGGGAGGGAGAGAGCGAGGGAGAGAGAGAGAGAGGGAGAGAGAGAGAGAGAGACAGAGAGAAAGAGAGGCAGACAGACAGACAGACAGACAGACAGACAGATAGACAATCTCAGACATACGCACATACACACACACACACACACACACACACACACACACACACACACACACACACACACACACACACACACACACACACACACACACACAGAAAAACAGAGACAGACAGACGGACAGAGACAGACACAGAGATAGAGGCCCGAAGATAATTTGAAGAAAACCTCCACTAAGAACCTAAAGTTTCATCATGCTTTTCAATATCACACCATTTGCTTGTTATTGACTCGATATGACGTTCTCCCTCGGCGGAACAGAACTTGGAAGTAAAAGGTTCAGAGCATACTTTTCCATTTAGCAATTTTCTTCATTTTGAGCATATTTTCAACGTCAAACACATATATAGCAACTATATATTATTGGAATCAGAAAATTATAACTAATAGACGAATACAAAAGTTATCTGTTTTGTTCCAAAAATACAGAAAGTGGTTATTTAACGGGTTTCTTCACTTCTAAGCACATTTTTCAATCAAACACAACAAAACTATATATTTTCGGATACAGGAGGCAATAAGGAATATAATGATATCCCTTTAGTAATTCAACTTCTGATTTAAAAAAAATAAAGAAAAAAAGGCCACTTTTGAAAGAACATTTCATAAACCAATTTGTAAGGTACCAAGTAGAAATACATTACCATAGTCCAGACCGAGTCAAATGATACGAGACAAAAACTTGAATGAAATTGATGAAAAATGTAGCCGTGATAGAGCAGCAACAACTTTTGCAAACGGGCAAATATGACGTCATCAAATAGCCCTATCAAAACTCGGACAAAAGAAAAACGACACAAGCAAATGTAATGCCCTCAAAAACGAGATTTTCGATTTTCATACAAATCCGTTCGGTAGTTTTTGAGATGTGCTCTGCACAGACAGACGCACACAGAGACACATACCTAGGGAGACAAACTTCCTCCTTCCCCTCCTTCTCCCGTGGTCTATGTAGGCCCATATGCTTAATGTCATAAGTCATAACATCACTCCATCAAGAAGTTTATTTCTGATTTCCTATAAAAACGGAACCAACGCCTTCAACGTGTTAAAGAGTTCTTTCGATTTTCCATAACTTCAATTCACCTGTTCAAAATCAAAGAAGCAGAAACGTCTTAATGTAGTCGCCCAAGCAAACAAACGATTACTTTGGTCGGAAATGTCTGGGAGTGGTTCACACGAGGTATTTACCGAACAGCCAAGTCTAACGAATGTCCTTTAATTGTGTTAAGGCTTTTTGTAAAGTTCAAAAGTAAATACGGAAATTGTAAGAAACCTGTTCCCGCGATCCCACCTGCTGAGACGGTTAATATTATGCACCGGTTTTATTATAGGCATGCAGTGTAAACTGAGAAAAAGTCACACGCAATTGTTATAGGCTCTCTTGTAGGCAATTAATGATCTTAAAATATTCGTTTTGCTGACGAGTTAGTGTTTGGGTTTATCTGATCAAAGATGGCGGTGTGACATGAATAGAATATTTGAAAAAGTATTTATTTATGTTACAATAAACTCTCAAAACCAGAACCTTTACACCGTCGCGATATAACCTTGAATGGTTGAAAACGACGTTAAACACCAAATAAAGAAAGAAAGAACCTTTACAAAATCCTTAAAAATGTCACGAAATTTGTAAATGTCCTGTTTTACTCAGGGAATTTACAAATTTCAAAAGCTTCCTGAATAATTCATTTTGCGTGACGTTTGTTGGTCAATTTACAGATTTTAGTAAATTTGTCAAATTCCCCAGATTCACAGGATATTCATAGCTCTTCAGTCTGGGAGACGGAATAGCGTTTGTTCATTCTTCGGATTATCCGAGCTCCGGTTGATTGATTGATTGATTGATTGATTCATTGGTTATGGAAGGCGAAAAGGGTCAAATGATCGAGCAAAAGGATCGATCAAAAGGATCGATCCTTTCGCGTTTGACCCTTTCCGCCCGACGCGCGGAAAGGGTCAAACGATCGATCAAAAGGATCGAAAAGGATCGATCCTTTTACTGGATCCGGTGCCGACAAAAAGTGGAACCGGAATTTTACGGGCACACAGTCTGGAGTTCACATTTTGGTGGCAAACTGACTTCAGATTTCAGTTCGCGTGTACGTGCGTCCAGTGTTCTAGATGATCGAACCTGTAGCAAAGACCTGTACGTGTACGTGTAGATATTCCGTCACCCGTGACTCACTTTTTTTTCTCCAATGTTCCAAATCATACGTTGTTTACCAAGACTGCAGATCTCGGCTCAAACGCGTGACGTAAAAACTAGATTTGATGACGTTACCCGTGCACGTTACTGTATACGTGCTGAAAGTGGCACATCTAGATCTGTTGCAGACGAACGCTTCGCGCCAAACACTTTTCACACAGTAATTTTAACTACACACCCCTAAATGTACTCGCTAAAACAAGAAGAATTTTTTGTTTATTTCTCTTGATATTTCATGCTCCTTCACGCCGCATCAGAACACGTAATCTACTTACTTTACTTTCTAGATTCGTTCTTTGTGCTAATCCGTTCCATGATTTTCCGAAACAGCGCGATGAAACTGCTCGTTCAAAAGTATCGTGTAAAAGGATCGATCCTTTTGCACGATCCTTTTACTCGATCATTTGACCCTTTCCGCGCGTCGGGCAGAAAGGGTCAAACGCGAAAGGATCGATTCTTTTGATCGATCCTTTTGATCGATCATTTGACCCTTTTCGCCTTCCATAATTGGTTGCTTGATTGATCGATTGATTGATTAATTTATTGATTAACGGAACAATTGATTGATCGGTTGATCGATTGGTTGGCTGGTTGGTTTTCATTATTTCATTTCTTTCTTTATTGTTACCGGATGGATTAATGAATAGAAGGATAGATTAGCCCATTTATTTATATAAATATCTTTCTTTATAATCTATTTTCTGTCTTATTTCTTTATTTGTTATTTTCTTTATTTTATGGTTCTTTGTTTGTTTGTTTGTTTGTTTTTTTCTTTCTTCATTGGCCTTAGGTTTAAACATACCATGCCTGTCCCACTGCCTCGACATACTCCAGTCTTGCAACTCGTTTCTCATATAATACTGTTCAATTATGGCACCTAAATTTAGCGCGGGGGGGGGGGGGGGGGGTGTATGTGTGTGTATGTGTGTGTGTGTGGGGGGGGGGGTAAAGAGGTACATAAAGAGGTGCATAATGCGCAGAAGGTCATCAGGTTTGTCTGACACTTTTTTTGTCCAACTTAAAAATTACTTTATCTATAGGTGCAAGAGAGCACTCCTTTAAATTGTTTTTCTTCCACTCTTGAAATTACTTCATCATGGTGCAAGTTCATTTCTTTAAAAAAAATAAAAGAAGACTTAAACTGGCAAACAGACAATCTAATCAACTGCTTATCTCGAGTAAGTTTTGTCAACGCTCATTATGTCCAAGGTTTGCCGAGCGTGCCACAGAAACATGAAGACCCTTTCTCCGCACAAAAGATACGTTTTTCTGTATCATTTACCTATTTGCGGTGAGCATGTCTCATCTCACTCGAAAGGGGGCACTAGGGAGACGGTACATTTCACGGTGTCATTTTGCTTTCAGACTGCATACCAACGTACACTTAACGAAGAATGGAAACAGAAAATCAACAGAGAAAATGAGGTAATAACTTGGGTGAAACGTTTGTTGCCAAGACAGAACGATACACTTTTGGTTGCTAATCATGACTTCACGGCCAGAAACAACACGGATAAAGAAGAAGATTTTTTTTTAGAAAGTTGGATCTATAGTGTGATTGAGTGCGAATTGCATCCATCTTTGGATATTACTTTTCTTTTAAATATGTTTAACAGACAGAAAGATAGACAGACAGACAAACAGACAGACAGAAAAACAGAGAGACAGAAAAACAGACATACAGACAGACAGACATAAAGACGGACGGACGGACAGACAGACAGACGGACAGACAGACGGACAGAAAGAAAGACAGAAAGATATAAAGAAGGACAGAAAGAAAGAAAGAAAGAAAGAAAGAAAGAAAGAAAGAAAGAAATACGGACGGACAGACACACGATAGACACAAAAATGAAAGAA
>NC_090246.1:39783570-39808570 GCF_037325665.1 Littorina saxatilis
GTTTGAACATTAAAGATCTTCGTGACAAACACTACAGTGCAGATCGATACTCTGAAGGTTTTATTCCACGACGTCCCCCTGGACAAGATGTTTTACTTTTTAAAGATGTTTAGCAGTATTTGAAGTAAGAAGTCTGAAAAGACATGTGCTGTTAAGAATATTCTTCATTTTACTTTGATCTACCTAGACATAAATAGTTTCAAAACGACGAGACCTGAAAACAAAAACAAAATGGAATCGGTCCGGCCCGCATAGCCAAAAACGTTAAAGGGACGTTCAAAACCAACAACTAACCAACCAACCATGTGTAGATTATTTTGGTTGAATTCAGTGTGATGTTATGATTTGAAACTACAAGTATCTATACAAATCTGTTCGGAGTGTACGACACCACGACAGGTAAAAATCCTGTGGAAAAAAGTGTGTCGCTGAAAATAATAATGGAGAAGTTTGAGCACAATGGCTTTGCACTCCGTCGCGATATAACCTTCGTGGTTGAAAACGACGCTAAACACCAAATAAAGAAAGAAAGGCTTTGCACTTAAGTGTGTTCCTCTTACCCTCTTAATCCTTACGACGAATATCTTGTTCGTGTTGTCAGCTATTGTGAAGAAGTAGAACCACTGAGACTTGCCAAAAGAAGCAGCCACAAAATCTCTTCAAAAATAGAAAGCCTTTGTGGAGCATTAACATTGCACAGACACAAAGAAGAAATCTGTATCGCTGAATAGCCATCATGATGACTTACAGGGCGTGGCCGCGGTTAATATAGTACCTTCATTCTCTTGTAAGCTGTCATGTGCACTATTTCAGGTCAGCCTAGGCTTTATCCTGTGATGAGAACATCCCTCCACGTAGACACATACCAATAGTCTAAAGCTTGGCTGTTCCAACGAGAAGTTAGATGTCGTGTGTGATACCTTAAGTTCTTCTCCGACACCTGCAAAATTAATTTAACGAAACAGTACTCGCTTCGTACAGGAAGCAACCATGGGATGATTATTGGGATGTGTACCGTCATAGGTAATGAACGCAGATGTTTGCATTGTACACCATGTTCATCGGTTGGGGCGGGGGTCGAAGGGGATTGAAAAAATATAAACTTTATCTTCTACAAGGAAGAGGGAAGCAGGCGGAGGAGGGGGGAAGCTATTGACGTTACAGTTACGTCAGAATGGAGATGAACTACGCATAGTACATTGTATACACCACAAGCAGGCAACGTCACTCATAAATGCTTTCTGACGGCAGAGCAAAATATGACGCATTTCCGATGAAAGAGATTTGTCCGAGTTTGCAGTGTTTGGTCCGAAATGCATCCTCACATTTTTGCATCACTCGGAGGCTGAGTTACTTCCATGTCTTGCGTTTAAAACTAAAAGACTGTGCATGGTACGCCAATGATCCCTTTGTTGATGAGCGTTATTCTCAACATGCTGTTATCTTTAACATGCTGACGCGGGTATGACGTAGACTTATAGCCGTAACACTATATTTACGATATATATACACGTTAAGCACGGAGTATGTTCGAACGATATTTAGCAAAGAAATGGAAACGTTTGCACATTCTTTCTTCTGGTGTTTTTAAAAATGTGTATCTTTGTGTCAAGAGTTGCACCATGCATCCCAAGAAGCTTTTCGTGTGCCTAAACAAATCCGACGCGATGATCTGCCAAGCAGGCACAATACTGGCAGAAAAAGGACGTATTGCCAAACATTCTCGAGGCAACTGTGGGACTGTGAAACACACAATGTGCCTCGCTTGTGTCTTCCCTGTGAGCAGCTGAACATTTTGTCTGATACGTTTTGTCTAATTAGTGTTTGTCTGTGCACTTAAAAGGACCGCTATGTCGATACGTATGTGAACGTAACGTAACGTTTTGTCAATAATTTAAAGTTCCAACAACATACTTTGCTTGTTATTTGATTCTTAATTATAGAAATGATAATAAAACGATATAGATCATAGCAGAGAGTCCGAGGCTAGATTACCTTCTGATATAAATGTAGATGTAAACTCACAGCATGTGTAATTCAAGTAGTCAGTTATTCATTTGTCGTGTGCCAGATGGTTTTGAAATTCATTTGCCACCACACCTCTGCCTGACAGTGTTACCTGACAGTGGAAATGTTAAAAATGTGGAAATGTGAATGTACTGTACACATAAATACAAAGAATCAATTTTTGACACTGATAGATTATGTTTTCAACTCACCTACCTTGAACGATCAGTTTGTAACGCAGAATTTAAGAATTAAACGGCAGTTGTGTGTGTGTGTGTGTGTGTGTGTGTGTGTGTGTGTGTGTGTGTGTGTGTGTGTGTGTGTGTGTGTGAGTTTCGGTCAGTCAGTATGTGTTTGTGCCTGTGCCAGCGTGTCAGTGTGTTTCTAGTGAAGACAGCTTACATTTTCAAGATTCACACACACATAATTCTACACTGAACCTGACAGAAAGACATTGTATAAAAAAATAAGCCATGTGAACCTTTGCCCCGCCATGATTAGTTTTTGCAGCTTTCCCCTACCCCCGCGCAGTGCATTAACTAGTTTTCTTTATGACTGAGTACCTTATAAAGAAACACTGAAAGCGTATCCACTGGAGCGTGTTACAAGATTCGGAACCCCATGGCAATCTGTTCAGTAAGTGAAAGGATGAAAGTTAGGAACTCGTGGGAGCTTTCGATAGAAAACAACCCCTCCCCAGCACCCGCCCACCCCACATCAGCATCCACCCACTCATTCCAAAAACACCCTACACCTCTGCCTCCTCAACTCCCAGTCAGTGAATCCAGAAGGCAAAGCAGATCTGATAGCAGACTACATTATAGAAAACAAGTTAGACGCCCTGTTCATCACCGAGACGTGGCTGCGACCTGGTGATGACCCCAAGATCAAGCAACTGACCCCCGCAGGGTACAAGACAGTCTCCTTCCCCCGCCCGGCTGGGCGTGGTGGTGGCATCGCCGTCGTCTACAAGGACCACATGCATGCTGCAGCGTCCTTCTCTGACAGCCTCCCCTTCCCCCACACCACCTTCGAAGCCGTGGAGATGACGGTCGCCACCACCACCACCCTCACCTTCCTGTGTATATATCGCCCTCCCCCTAACACCAAGAACAAGCTGAAGGACTCTACTTTCTTCGACGAATTCTCCCAAACCCTCGACCACCACAACGTGACGTCCCACAGCGCCATCGTCCGCGGTGACTTTAACATCCACTGGGACTGCCAAGCGGGCCCGTGCGCTGTTGGACAGCTACAGTGTGGACCAGGTCGTTCCTTTTCCCTCCCACTCCCGTGGCCACATCCTGGATTGGATTGTCACTCGACCCTCGGACAATCTGGTCTCCAGCCTCGTCGCCAACGACCATCTTGTCTCCGACCACACTGCCATCAACTTCGTCGTCAACATCACCAAGCCAGCACAGAAGTGGAAGATGGTCACACGTCGCAAGCTACGAGACATTAAGACAGATGCTTTTGGAGACGAAGCTGCCCTGCTGCTTCCCAGCGAGACCCGTCCTCTGACCCCGCCCATTTCTTCAGCTTGACTCTGCGCCAGCTCCTCGACAAACACGCCCCGCCATCCCTATGCGCAGTCTCTGAGCGACAGCCGGCTCCCTGGTTCTCTGAGGACATCACAGCCGCCAAGATCGAGAGACGGCGAGCGGAGCGTGCATGGCGACACTCTGGCCTGGAGGTTCACCGGCAGGTTCTCAGGGATGCGCTGCTTCGAGTCACGAAAGCCATCACTGCTGCCAAGGTCGAGCACTTCCACGACCGCATCGCCAACGCCTCATCATCCAGGGAGCTGTTCTCCACCATGTCCTCTCTCCTGGGCTCATCCCCCGCTGCCCCCTTACCCACTGCTCACCCACCACAAGATATCCCGGAGTTATTCTCGGAGTTCTTCAAGGACAAGATTGACAAGCTTCGGAGAACACTCAATCAGCAGCCCTTCGTCCCGTCCCCACCCTCCCCCTCCTTCTCCGGCTCCCCCCTCGCGTGCTTTCAGCCTGTCACTCAAAACCACGTCAAGCGACTCATCACCAAGACGGCCATCAAGACCTGCGAGCTAGACCCCCTGCCAGGCTTCCTCTTCACCAAATGTCTGGACAAGCTCCTGCCGTCTATCACAGATATCATCAACATCTCCCTGGCCACAGGCGTCGTTCCCGAATGTTTCAAGTCTGCCGTTGTCCGCCCACTCATCAAGAAGCCTGGCCTTGACGTCAACGAGTTGAAGAACTACCGTCCTGTGTCCAACCTGCCCTTCCTCTCCAAGCTTCTGGAGCGTATCATCCTGGAGCAGTTGAGCGCCCACCTGTCTCGGAACTCGCTGATGCCAGTGTACCAGTCAGCGTACCGCCCTCACCACAGCACCGAGACGGCGCTCCTGCGAATCACCACGGACCTCAGTCCTGAACGCAACAGATAGCGGTCTCGTCTCTGCCCTTGTGCTGCTGGACCTTTCTGCGGCCTTCGACACGATCGACTACCAGCTACTCGTCGATATCCTCAGTTCCACGTTCAGCATTCACGACACCACCCTCTCTTGGTTCCGGAACTATCTCCAGAACTGCTCTCAGACTGTCACCACTGATTCGTTCTCTTCTCAGCCTGTCCCTGTCCGCTTGGCGTCCCACAAGGGTCTGTCCTCGGCCCTGTCCTTTTCACCCTGTACACCCAACCCCTATCCCTGGTCATCGAACGCCACGGCTTGAACTACAACTCCTTTGCCGATGACACGCAACTCCAGAACAGCGCCAAGCCGGAGGACGTTGACCATCTCCTGGGATCCATCTCCAGTTGTTTCACTGACGTCAAGAACTGGATGACTGAGAACAAGTTGAAGCTGAACAGTGAGAAGACGGAGGCCCTTCTCGTTGGAACACGACAGAAGATTGCTTCCCTCACTGTGACCGACCTTCAGCTGGATGACGCGACTGTTCCATTCTCCCCTGCTGTCAAGAGCCTTGGCGTCTTTCTCGACTCCACTCTCTCCATGCAGACACACATCTCCTTCATCATCAAGACCTGCTTTTTCCACCTACGACGCATCGCTTCCATCCGTCGCTACCTCACCCACGACGCCTGTGTCAAGCTGGTTGTCTCCCTCATCTTAAGTCGTCTGGACTACTGCAACTCCCTTCTGGCTGGCCTCCCCGCCTCATCCATTCATGGCCTACAACGAGTCCAGAACGCTGCTGCCAGGCTGACGTTGAGAAAGACGAAACGAGACCACATCACCCCCCTACTTCGCTCCTTGCACTGGCTCCCTGTCAACACCCGAATCTCCCACAAACTGTCCACTCTGGTCTACAAGTGTCTCAACGACTCTGCTCCCGAGTACCTTCAATCCTCCCTGGACCTGTACACCAAGCCCTCCGACCGTCCCCTTCGTTCTGCTGCTGACCCACTCCGCCTTCACATCCCTCGCTCGAAACTCGCATCTGCTGGTCAGCGTGCATTTCCCTCCGCGGGCCCCTCCGTCTGGAACTCCCTGCCGCTTGAGCTTCGCCAGAGCTCCTCTCTTGACGCGTTCAAGAGTAGGTTGAAGACTCAGTTCTTCCCGTAGCTGGCTGCGACTTTCATGTTCGACGTGATGTGTTGTGCCCCAAAAGACATTCTTGTGCTGTGCTCTGTGAGAGGTGTTTTCTTTGTGCTTAATATTATTTTGTTTGGACCTAGCTATTGATGTGTACATTGTTGTTAAACAGTTGTTTGTTGTATGTTTATCAGGGTTTGCTAGTGTGTGATAGGGTTCGTGTCCGTCTGTAGATGTTAGTTTCTTTGTTAGTCCTGTGTTGACAACTCTTCGACAAGCGCTTAGAACTGTACCCACGGAATACGCGCTATAAGCTTCCTATTGATTGATTGATTGATTGATTGACAAATAGGGTCATTGACAAGTTGTTTTGGTGCTCCTGAATTGAAATATCACAGACGGAAAGGCAAAGTTATCTAAAGGGGAACAAATGACGGATTAAGGGTGTGTGCGTGCGTGTTTGCCTGAATGTGTATCTTTCATGTTTTCTCTCTTGTTCCTTACATGCAGTATTTACGTTAAAAACGCTATGACGTCAATTCCAACACAACTCTTCACAATGAAGACGAAACGTGAAACTTCCCAAATGAGTTGGTGTGTGGATCAGGGAGGAGAAACTTGTAGAAGTCAAACTCAAAGTAGAGAAAGCGCCAACGAACAGAGTAAAGGAGCACACAGTTCCAATCAAAGAATCCCATTCGCTGATGAATCAATTGTGTATCAGAGGAAACAAATCCCTTCGCTCTTTGCTCTTTCGTCAAGGTCTTGGCTGCCATTACACTCCAACCACTTCAGGGTCAAGTGGAAGAGCAAACCCCTGTAGCATGTTCCTATCAAATAGTCACTTCAGCACATTCATAGCCAACGCTTGGAGGATAAGAGCTGTCATGTAAACAATTTGATTGTCGGCGTATACGCACATTATTCAGATGGAACGTTTATCTTGACAGTACCCTGTCTGTAGAGCTTTGTGGTTTCTCTTCTTCAAGTGGAGAGGTCTTCAGAGATCATTGTTGACACGTCTTCGGGTGATTTGTCGTAGTGACAATGTGTTCTGTGTTGGGCTTGAGTTAAACTTAAAACACCAAAGACGTACAGGGGATTAAGCGTTTGAAGTATAGCCTACGAAAGTAAGTGAGAGTTAACACTGTCCAATGCTTCTTATTCTTTCAGGTGCCAGGCGACTGTCCCTCGATTGCTCTCCCTTGCTGTGTTGAATTTCCGAAAGTCGTTGCCAGAGAACTCAAACTTATGTCTTGCTCAAACAAATGCTCATGCAAAATTCATGATTTCAAAAACAAAATTTAAAAATAGTATGCAACAATGTCTATCATATGGCTTTATTAACAAAGATCTTGTTTTAATGCTAAAAATGTCAAAATATTTGGAATAACATTTAGGTATGTCTAATGCACAATTTGCCACCCATGAGTTTTTCATAACGCGTTCAATTACCTATGTATCGGTTTCTTTGCACTCTTGACCTGGGTGTTAAATCCTAGAGTCGCGGACACGAATAACACAGACGGTATCCACGTCCCGAACCCATGTCACCCTTTATAATCTCGGTCATGCCCCAAGTGCACGTAGTCTGGTTTGAAACAGTTTTGCGTGACTTAAGGTCGCGGATTGGAATCCGGTCAGGGACGGACATGGGTCAACTGTTTGTGCAAACGCAGAGACGGTATCCATGTCCCACCCCCGTGTCACCGCGCGGTGGCGTTCTTGACCCGTTTAGGTCAACACTTGTTTTTTTTATATATGTTTTTGATGACATCATACTTTATATGGTTTTAAAATAAATATGACTATATCTGTGCTTTACACACCGGGGACATTTCTAACCTTTATTTTTCCGTCACCAATATGTATACATGGAATATAGGGCACACCCAGTTCTGAGAACTTTTGGAAAGTTAAAACACGGACCCATAAAATTGGCTTCGAGGAATAAACTTAATCAGGGCGCATCTTCCTTGTTCTCACGATAAAATATTCACGAAGATTAGCAGAGGTCAAGGAGCAAAATGAGGTGATAAATCTTTACAAGATATCATATTATGCTGCATTAAAAAAAATCAATTGTCTCACAGTTCCCCTTTGAAACCGAGCAGCAGTTAGCGTACACCCGAGATTCTTTTCCGTGATGAACGACTTTTCTTTATTCATGCTCTGAAGGATTCATTCCTTGTTCTCACGATAAAATACTCACAAAGGTTAGTAGAGGTCAAGGAAAAACACATTTAGAGTAAAATGAGGCAATAAATCGTTTAAAGACATTGCCTTTTTGCTGCATTAAAAAATAAATTGTCTGACAGTTCCTCTTTGAAACCTCGCATCGGTTAGCCTACACCCGAGATGTTTTTTCATGATGAATAAATCAACTGTTCTTGCATTTATGCTCAAGCGGATTATTTAACAAAGGCCTGAAAACATTAACATCATTCAACATGGGATTATAGCAGATATTTTTGTAATCGGCGAAAGTATGGTACAAATCTCCTTTAGTTTACAGGAAAGACGTACCTGCACAGATTGTGTATGTTTGTTGATGTTCATGACTTTCATGATAAGTACATCCTTTAGTTTGTGAGCTGGCTGCTTCGTGTGTTTGTGTATTTGTACACAGCAGCGAACAAGAACGTACTATGTCATTGAATGGGTAGCCTTCATTTGAACGGACTGTACCGGACGCGAACCTAATTTCGCTTTGATAATTTAATTTCGGTGACTGCTTACTTGCTCTTAAACAAGATAATTACAATGTTTACGTGTAAGTTGGTTTAAACACAATTTTATTCAAAATACATGACATGAAACAATTGACAAAAATGCAAAAATATGTGTAAGTTAAAACATGGTGAGCAATTTGCACATATCATTTTAAATTACAGATATATGTGTAATTTTCTGTTTTGGCCCCAGTGTTAACAACTTTATTTTTCATGTGAAAACTGTAATGTCCATGTGACATATTTTAATTATCATGTGATCATGCATAATTATGTCGTGTTCTCAAAAATATCGTTTGCTTGGTGCCGCCATGCTTCGTGTGCACAATGCTCTCAATCGAGTTTGAATGCGCATGCTCAAAATGGTTAAATGCACAGAAAACGTCGCTTGCATTGTAATGACTTCTCTCGTTTCGAAACGTTTCGGGTCACTAGTTCTTTACTCCGATGCCGAACAATCAATTTAAGTGTGCGCTGTTGCAGAGAACCACGAGATACAGATGTCTGCCTGATACATATGATAACGGTTTGTTCAAAAGCGTACGTGACTGCAGCAACAAACAAAAAAACAAGAAATTCCTCCGAGGTAGGAAAAACACCCCCGTTGGTCAAAGGGAAATAACCATTCTCACTGCCACCAACTGAGAAGATTATTTCCCTTTGACCATTAATATGTCCCTCTATAAGTCCTTGTAGAATCTTAATCCACCAATAACTCCCTAACCGTGTGTTTGACTGGTCCCAATTTTTGTAAGGACCGTCTCAGGAATGTATAGAACCTGTTCACCAAGTTTGGTGACGATCGGTCCGTTCATTCTTGAGATCTATATGCGAACACAAACACACAAACAAACACATCGACCGAATCCTATACACACCCCTATACCGGGGGTGTAATAAAACAAGAAATTCCTCCGAGGTAGGAAAAACACCCCCGTTGGTCAAAGGGAAATAACCATTCTCACTGCCACCAACTGAGAAGGTTATTTCCCTTTGACCATTAATATGTCCCGCTATAAGTCCTTGTAGAATCTTAATCCACCAATAACTCCCTAACCGTGTGTTTGACTGGTCCCAATTTTTGTAAGGACCGTCTCAGGAATGTATAGAACCTGTTCACCAAGTTGGGTGACGATCGGTCCGTTCATTCTTGAGATCTACTTGCGAACACAAACACATCGAGTGAAACCTATACACACCCCTATACCGGGGGTGTAAAAAGAACTGAGCCGGCGGTAGGAAGACCGTGCAGATATCATCCAACTTTTCGTGCAAAGCGGCGGGGTAAGCGACGGGCGAACTGACCTAATTCACACGACACAGTCTGCCAACGGGCCTTTCACTGAGTCGGGTTGCACAGTGAGCTTTGCCGTGTGTTTTACATCTAGGCATTTGTTCCATATTCGATAGATATCCGCATAGGTCAGTGGTATAGCGCTGCGCTGCAGTTCCTGAAGTCGCTAGTTCAAGCCCTGCCAATGCTATCATTTTTTTTTATGAATCATCAATCAATCAATCAATCAATATGAGGCTTATATCGCGCGTATTCCGTGGGTACAGTTCTAAGCGCAGGGATTTATTTTTTTATTTTTTTAATTTTTATTTTATGCAATTTATATCGCGCACATATTCAAGGCGCAGGGATTTATTTATGCCGTGTGAGATGGAATTTATTTACACAATACATCACGCATTCACATCGGCCAGCAGATCGCAGCCATTTCGGCGCATATCCTACTTTTCACGGCCTATTATTCCAAGTCACACGGGTATTATGGTGGACATTTTTATCTATGCCTATACAATTTTGCCAGGAAAGACCCTTTTGTCAATCGTGGGATCTCCCCGATGTAGTGTATACGAAGGGACCTCGGTTTTTTGTCTCATCCGAAAGACTAGTACTTGAACCCACCACCTAGGTTAGGAAAGGGGGGAGAAAATTGCTAACGCCCTGACCCAGGGTCGAACTCGCAACCTCTCTCTTCCGAGCGCAAGTGCGTTTCTTTTTTTTTTTTTTTTTTTGGGGGGGGGGGGCAAGTTTTGTGTGTGCTCATTAATAGAAAACTTTTTTGAGAAATCACTCACTGAAACGGACGCAGCACACACACGCACACACACACACACACACAAACACACACACACACACACACACACACACACACACACACACACACACACAAAACACGTAAGAGAAAAAATCGAGCGATGTAGATAAATTAAGAGCTATATTTTGTCATGCAGATTGCGGACACCTCGCTTGGAAAAAACACCTTTTATTGTCACTTTTATTATTATTTCTTCTAAAACGTGCCTGTCAAGATACCCCGCGTACAATGTTCCATCACTCATGGCTGGTCCAAATGGTATTCGCCTTTTAACACAGGCACCACTGTATATACCGTAACACCGTCGTTTCAAATACCTTGCAACTCGTGTAACCCATGTGTAAAACGTGTGTCCGTACCCGTTTAATTGCACATAACACATCCACAAGGAAACAAACAGCTACCAACAAAAATAAATGTTTTAATTGCGGCAATACAAAAGTCTGCAGGGTTAGCATCGAATTACTTCGACAGAATCTCGTTACACAGGTCTAAGAACGGCATCTCTCGCTACGAGTCACTGAGTCGCTCATCAGTCATGTTGCCTAAATACAAGTCTTTCTGCGTCTAAGCCTGATCTAGATTGACATTTTTGTTTTATCATATCTGATTAAAATGCAAAAAGAATTGACATAATACCAAGGTATGTTTTATACCTCAAAACATTTACACTTAGGGGGTTGCTTCAGTGGTTGGCGCAGTGATCAATACCAAATCAGTACCTGGCGAGCGTTGGTCAGTATTGCAATTGATCACCAATAATGCTTCTGAATAAAAAATGAATAGAGTAAAATAAAACAAAACAAAGGAGAGTAAAGAAACAATCAAATAAAATTAAAAGAATACCGCGCTGACAGGGTTCGAACCCACGACCTGCCGACTCAAAACGCAGTACGCTAACCGTTGCGCTACAGAGACAATCTTGAATTTAGTGAAAAAATAAACTAGTAATCCAAAAGAGGTCAGAGGCATAGGCACCCGATATTGAACTCGGTACATTACAGAAGAGGAACTTTTTTTCGTGTTTCTTTCTAGAGTTTTTTTTCTTTTTCAGCAAGATATAACGTAACAAAGCAGACACATGTTTGGTTGTCTTTATAGAACCTTTTCTTGAACATATAAGGGGGGTAAAGACACTGGTGATTTGTAAGTCTTCAAACCGGTGTCCTAGCTGCATTTTTGTCAATTGTTTCATGTCATGTATTTTGAATAAAATTGTGTTTAAACCAAACCGGTGTCTTGTGCCTTTGCTTGTCCCCCAAGCTGTTTTGCAACTTGGAGGGTCTGACAGTGAATGATTTAGGTCAGTCCCTCGCATGGTTAGATATGCACGAGGAAAACGGGGAATGACTGGTTTTTTTCTGTTTCTTTTTTTAAAAACGTTTTCGTCCGGTAGACACTCGTTTTCATAATTATGATCTTGCTTGATAAGGCCTTTTATCGAAAGATATTTGAGAAAGTGTGAGAGCGATGTGTGAGCTGAGCGGATTCAAAAGTCAGTCTGGTACAACGGCAGAAGCACAGGCGCGATTTGGGCGCAACCACACCGAGGCTAAAAGTGAACATTAGTAATTAATACCGTCGGTTCACATTATCGCTGTGAATTACACAAAACGTAAGATTCTTAAAATGTTTACATGCAAGTGGTAACCCCAAGATTTGGCGTTAGTAAGCGATAGCATTCCCTCTTTCTATCTTTCTCACAGTTGTTCAACTATTGATTAAATTGCTGTCATGCGTTACAAATTTAGGAAGGCGTCTGACTGACACTCCTAGAAACTGCGGCTAATTCAAGACTTTGCACCGCAACTGGAGGTTTTGTTTGGGCGAGCAGTCATGCGGGTCCCTCTTGTATTTTCTAGAAACAACTTTTCTTTCATAAAAGTCTATATCGACACGAACTTTATTATGCGTGTGGTATTTTAAAAGTCAGCTAATTGTAGGTTTGCATGTGACACTTCTAGAAATGCGTATCGACCATATGAGGAGACAAGCCCTTCGCTTGTGACTGACCTACAATGTCACGTATACGTATTTACCTCAGTGTTTTCAAGGAAAAGCAAATCTCCCATAACCCACTGACAGAGTTATTTCCGAACCCTACATCAGTAGAAAAGACATAACACAAGAGATACGCAAGATACCAAAACAAAACAACCTGTTCTGGATAGATCAATTATTTTCCTTTCTTTTCGTATGTAACAGTTGCCAAGCTGCGCCTATTTTGATTTTTTTGTCAATTTTTCAATTGGTACCTGACGTTATTGTCAGGTCGATTTTGGGGGTACCCTTACGTCATCAAAGACATTCATCAGAAAAAAGAAAAATTAATTTGGGGATATCATACCCAGGAACTCTCATGTGAAGTTTCATGAAGATCGGTCCAGTAGTTTTCTCTGAATCGTGCTACACGCACACATGCACATATGCACATACATACATCAGATACATAAAACTTGACTAAATGTAAACACAAGATTCAGAAATGAAAAATGAAAAGGGGTCGTCATCGTGTGGGGCATAGAATCTAACATAAACAAACTAAATAAAAAAAACCACCACTACCAATAACAACCACCACACAAAACCGTGTATGAAATATGAGTTTCTAATTGCATGGTTAAAATTGTGTATAAAGTATCAGTTTCTGATATTTTTTCTTATTTAATCATTTTTCAAAAGAGCACCCCGCAGGCGGCAGTGTGGTATAAAAGCCAGGTGAAATGTGAGACAAACCCGTAAAGACGTGCGCAAGAAGGGGACTATTTCGAATTACGTTTGAAAGGAGAAAAGGAGTACCCGGGCGTTGGATTATGAGTTTTGTTGTAAACGAACATCCTTTAAGATGAAAGTGTAGTCGAGGACCAGTACATGTGACGTTATTGTTGAACTGTGCTCGTAGTAACTTAGCCAATTTTCGATCTACATACACAGAAATAAACTCGACAAAATAGAACATAAGAAATGTTTGAAAAATTAAATGAAGACAGACAGACAGACAAACAGACCGACCGACGGTATTATGCCGTCCAGCAGATTAAAAAAATTAATAAAACATTTCTAACAATAAAAATAAAGTAAAAAGAGAAAGAGAGAAACACGCTCGTGTCTATATATGCAGCCCAGGACATGTTTAAAAAAAACATGACAGGGCTATTTGTCAGCCAAAAAGGTTTGTAAGATGTGTTAAAATCAACAATTATAAGAATAAGAATAAGAATAAGAATACTTTATTATCTCATAGAGAAATTCAGGGGTGGTACATAACAATAATACAAACAAGACATTGATTTTACATAAAACATATAGCACTATATAACATGGACATCTTTAAAGCACTGCGCTCATATCGCAGGAAATATACGGTTGTACATAAAACCAATACATACATGTACATTACTACTGATTGCACTGGCAGAAGAGGGGCTGAGTCGGGTATGTGGATGTGTTTACATGTTGCTAAGGGTGATGGATTTGGGGATGAAGCTGTTTTGCAGCCTGAGTGTCCTAGCTTTGTGCGTGCGAAGTCTACGGCCAGAGGGAAGGAGTTCATAGAGGTGGGCTAGGACATGGGACCTATCTGAAGCTATCCGCCTACTCTTTCTCACCACACGCTTTTCATACAGGGACTCCACACTTGCTTGCTGCCTGCCAATCACCTTGCTACTGACATTCACCATTCGCACTAAGACATTCCTGTTCTTCACACTCAGACCTCCATACCAGGACACAAAACCAAAAGTGATGACAGACTCGATGAAAGAGCGGTAGAAAGTTTGAAGGATAGAAGTTGCGAAAATTATTGGACATTGATTGCCGTCGCTATGGAAACTGGCATAAACAGCGCCATATTGGATACAAATTAATGAAAAAATTGTGAAAATGAATGGCCACAGATTGCCGTTGCTATGGAAACAGCGCCATATTGGATTTCTAGGAAACGGTTTTACAGCAACATTATACATCAGAAATGCTTCATATTTGGCAAAAAGATACACAAGATTTTTATCTACAATTATATAGAACGTTCTTTTTACAAAAGACTATAGTTGAATTTATTTTAATTTTTCAAAAAAGGATTAATGAATATGCGGTTAAAAATTCATTAATCCTTATTACAAAAATTAGTATAAATTCAACTAGTCATTTGTCAAAAAATCGCTCTATAAGGATTGTAGATAAAAGTCTTGTGTATCTTTGTGTCAAATATCATGCATTTATTTTATGTATGATGTTGCTGTAAAACCGTTTCCTAGAAATCCAATATGGCGGCTGTTTCCATAGCAACGGCAATCTGTGGCCATTCATTTTCAGAATTTTTTCATTCATTTTTATAAGTCACTTCAATAACTACCCAGAAAACTAGGTTATTCCGTGTATTCTCCAAGTTTAATTTTAGTGCCACGCATCGCCTTAAGGAATCTATTATTTGTCACGTTTTATGATACAACGACGAGCATCTTAGCTTCTGTATAGGCGTCAAAAGCAATACTAAATTGAGAGAGGACAGATCGATCTTCACGAATATGTTATTTTATTTATTAAATGTGGAAGAGAAAAACAAGGGAAACAAACATACCGCTTGACCTGCATTGTCTGATCGAAGATAGTGACCTTAAAGTTTACGTTGGAAGGAGAGTTCATTTAACACTACTTAACCTGTAAGATAAATCAGACTAGCTTGCTGCCACTGAAAAGAGTCACCAGAACAAAACGCCCTTCAATGCATTGGTTTTCCCGATTCACCTAATGGCAAAGGCAGAGGATGGAGGGAGTAAACTAGTTCATTTTTATCTTGTATGTTTTATGCTCCCGGTGGACATATTCTGCCAGAACTCTCTTATTTGTGTTTCAACGGTAAGTGGGAGGGTGTCCAAAATGTGTGATTCCCCCCAAAAGACCCCTCCGGTTTATGACAGATTTTCTGGACATTTTGTAGATTGTAACTCGGAGGTTTCGTTGTAATTCAAACACTGAGTTTTTTACGACATTTTATTTGGCACACATGTCTTCCACGGAGCTTTTGTTTGTTTGTTTGCTTAACGCCCAGCCGACCTCGAAGGGTCATATCAGGGCCGTTTCCACGGAGCTCTTGACACTTTATAGACCACTCTATCAAGAACGTAAGCTGTCAAAGTACCTTGGCAAAAGTTCAAATGTTTTGTTAGCAGAAAGAAAAGGTTTTATCGCCTGTCAAGGGCGGTTCATTTTGGTCCAGAGCCAAGGACAACCGTGCGCCTTTAGTCCATGATCTCTTCAACTTTGAAGGCCAGACCTTGCACCACAATCGTATTGCGCCCTCAAAGAAATTGCAGCCGTTAAGAAATCGGACTATTTAAGCAATCTAAGAAATTGAACAATTTAAGATATGAAGACAAAAAATACATCATTTCAGAAATCGAAGAAATGGCATCATTGAAAAAGAATTGAATTTTAAGCAGATACATCATTTGAGAAATTGCGTCATGTTAGTAATTGTAGCCTAGTTGGAGGTGCGCCATTTATACCTTTTCAACATGTAAGAAACATGAGAAAATGCGCCCTTTTAAGAGTTGTCACCATTCAGGAAATTGTATCACTTTAAGACATTGCAGCGTTTACGAAACTACTTCATCAGCAATACATCAGTAGCCGATGTCTGACGTCTTTGAGCTTGTATTCTTGGCGTCATGTATTTCGCGTGTCGACGCAATATCTCTGTTCAGGTTCTCAGAGGAAAAAAGTGGGGTATACAATTGTGTCTTATATACCCTAACTATTATTAGACACTGCACTGCGATTCGTTTAGGTGCCAAGTTCTTCTCATGGCCACGCCCAGTTTTAGAAATCCTTTTTCATTGGTCCGTTAAGTTGTGAGCATTTAAAGAAGACCAGCGAGACTGTTCGTTAACTATTCATGGTGTGCACGTTTTCTTGGTTGATTCGTATTATACCAGCACTAGCACTGTTAGAAAAAAGAAATATAATAAAGGGGTGACATGGGAGAGAGGGACGGGGCGGGGGGAGAGAGAGAGAAAGAGAGAGTGAAAGAGAGAGAGATAGAGAGAGAGAGGAAGCGAGAGAGAGAGAGGGAGAGAGAGAGAGAGAGAGTGAAAGAGAGATAGAGAGATAGAGAGAGAGAGGAAGCGAGAGAGGGAGGAAGAGAGAGAAAGAGAGAGAGAGACAGACAGACAGAGAGAGAGACAGAGAGAGAAAGAGAGAGAGACATGCAGACGGTCAGACAGACAGCCAGAGAGCCAGCCAGTCAGCCAGACAGACAGACATAAAGAACAGCGAGATCACGGACAACTAGTATCAGCGTCTATTATGTTCTGTTTGCGTTTGGGGTGTGTTATGATTTTATTCGTCCGCGCTTTTATCGCTGTTACTATTGTAAATGTCTTCACATTTCTCTCCCCCCCCCCCCCAACCGATTGTATGTAAACGCTACCTTTCTTATTTTCTAAACTTACGCGTCAAAAGAGTTTGAAAGCATCGTAAGAAGTGAGTTGGGGGGGGGGGGGGTAGGGAGGCGGGCAAAACATGACTTCCATTGGATACAGTTTGACTAGAATTGAACGGGGAGGGGCAAATGTTCATAAGGCCAAATAAAAATATATGTTGGTTTTGGGTAACCCGACCGACCCTATTTTTTTTACCGCAGACCCTTAAACTTTTTTTTAATTTCTCAAAAAAAACACAACTTTTGGCACATTTTGCGAACCATACCGGGAAGTAACCTCCTTTAAAATCGACTAAATTTAAGGGGGAAAAAAAAGGGAAATTAAAAAAACGACCGACCGACCCTATCATTTTTGGTCACGTTACCCTAAACCAACATATATTTTTATTTGGCCTAACTGTCTCAACGTCAGTTTTGCAGGAGCTAGGGGACGGCTAGAAAAGGATTTTTTGACGGGAACAGATTTTGACTGGAGGTTGAAGGGAGAAAGGGAGGGTTTATAGATGTCTGAATACCCATAAGCAAAGGCAGTCAATAGCCAATCAGAAGCAAGCGGATGGTCTTTGATGCCATCTTTGATGTTGTACTCGATGACTTTTTATCTGACGTCATCGCATCCAGTGTTATTGACCTGTGTACGTGTGCGCGTCTTTTTTTTAAATTAATTTTGTTTTGTTGACGGGTCCAAACTGGAACAGGACAACCTTCACATGCTGACGCCATTAGTTTTATTGATTTTTCGACATGCGTAGCGTTCAATGCACCCGTCATAGAAAGCTTTCGTTTTCGGAAACCGGCATTTTGAATTAGGAAAGCTTTATAATGTTCAGGTATGGCTCATTGCTATAATAAGGATGTCGTAAAAAGCTTTTAATAAAAACCCACCGCGAATGTTATTAAATTTTCTTTTCGTTGAAGTGCGCGCAAGGTTAATTCATATGATAAAAAGATAATCATTCTGCTGATCTCTGAAAAGAAATGCCCCGTTGAGATGAGGTCATTAAATGTTTTCTTGCCTGCCATTAGACTTCAATATCAACCGTCTTTCTTCTCAAAAAAAAAAAACTGGAAGGGTGCGTTGTCAAGACGCCCCAAAAGAGTTTGAAAACGTGACAGCCGTGACTTTGCTGTGCTCGCAGTAAAAGAAATAGACTGTTCTTCGAAAATCTGTTTTTACAAATATCGTTTTACTGTCCCCTCCGCCCGTCTGAATGTTTTCATGTCTCAGAGTCAGATTACATCATGACAATGCTTGCATTACATTTTTGTGGTGATGGGGGATGTGGGATGTGGTGGGTGATGGGGGTGGGGCCAGGGGGCATAACACGGTATAATGGGTTGGTAAGATTTGCCCTGTTTTTTTCGTGTGTTTGTTCTTTTTACATTTAGTCAAGTTTTGACTAAATGTTTTAACATAGAGGGGGGAATCGAGACGAGGGTCGTGGTGTATGTGTGAGTGTGTGTGTGTGTATGTGTGTGTGTGCGTGCGTGCGTGTAGAGCGATTCAGATCAAACTACTGGACCGATCTTTATGAAATTTGACATGAGAGTTTCTGGGAATGATATCCCCGGACGTTTTTTTCTTTTTTGCGATAAATACCTTTGATGACGTCATATCCGGCTTTTTGTAAAAGTTGAGGCGGCACTGTCACACCCTCATTTTTCAATCAAATTGATTGAAATTTTGGCCCAGCAATCTTCGACGAAGGCCGGACTTCGGTATTGCATTTCAGCTTGGTGGCTTAAAAATTAATTAATGACTTTGGTCATTAAAAATCGGAAAATTGTAAAAAAAAATTTTTTATAAAACGATCCAAATTTACGTTCATCTTATTCTTCATTATTCCCTGATTCCAAAAACATATAAATATGTTATATTTGGATTAAAAACAAGCTCTGAAAATTAAAAATATAAAAATTATGATTAAAATTTTTTTTTGAAATCAATTTAAAAACACTTTCATCTTATTCCTTGTCGGTTCCTGATTCCAAAAACATATAGATATGATATGTTTGGATAAAAAACACGCTCACAAAGTTAAAACGAAAAGAGGTACAGTAAAGCGTGCTATGAAGCACAGCGCAACCGCTACCACGCCAAACAGGCTCGTCACTTTCACTGTCTTTTGCACTAGCGGCGGACTATGTTCAGTTTCATTTTGTGAGTTCCACAGCTTGACTAAATGTAGTAATTTCGCCTTACGCGACTTGTTTTTTTGTATATGCGTGTGTCTGTCTGTTTGCGTAACTGACAAAATGGAGTTTTCTTTGTTTGTTTACTCGTTTTTATGTTCATGTTATTCCTTGTTCGTCCTCTCTCACTCTCTCTTTAACAATGTCAGTGTTGCATCGGATGTCGTTACTTAACTGCAAGGAAATAAGGAGATCGGGTCTGTACAAGACTGACTGAAAAGTGTACGTTTTTCCATATATACTGTTCTAATTTTGGAAAGTGTTAAGCGATTGGTGCAAGAAAAACATATCTTGGTAAAACCACGCCCATAGTTACCAGGTACGAACACGTCAGGGGTAATATTTAAATATTCTGGACTTACATTCCATCGAAAGATCTTTGACTGACAGCAGCCTCGTTTCCGCCCATGTCATAGGTCTTGAATACAAAAACATGAAAGATTAGTTTTTGGAACGTTTAATTGTAGACAAAACGAAACATTCACAGTACGTCCACCTAATGTTTTTTTCACGTAGACGGATATACACACAAATATTAGCTCAGTTCCTTTTTACATTTAGTTAAGTTTTGACTAAATGTTTTAACGTAGGGGGGGGGAATCGAGACGAGGGTCGTGGTGTATGTGCGTATGTGTGTGCGTGCGTGTGTGTGTGTGTGTGTGTAGAGCGATTCAGACTAAACTACTGGACCGATCTTTATGAAATTTGACATGAGAGTTCCTGGGTATGAAATCCCCGAACGTTTTTTTCATTTTTTTGATAAATGTCTTTGATGACGTCATATCCGGCTTTTCGTGAAAGTTGAGGCGGCACTGTCACGCCCTCATTTTTCAACCAAATTGGTTGAAATTTTGGTCAAGTACTCTTCGACGAAGCCCGGGGTTCGGTATTGCATTTCAGCTTGGTGGCTTAAAAATTAATTAATGACTTTGGTCATTAAAAATCTGAAAATTGTAAAAAAAAATAAAAATTTATAAAACGATCCAAATTTACGTTTATCTTATTCTCCATCATTTGCTGATTCCAAAAACATATACATATGTTATATTTGGATTAAAAACAAGCTCTGAAAATTAAATATATAAAAATTATTATCAAATTTTTTTTTTCCAAATCAATTTAAAAACACTTTCATCTTATTCCTTGTCGGTTCCTGATTCCAAAAATATATAGATATGATATGTTTGGATTAAAAACACGCTCAGAAAGTTAAAACGAAGAGAGGTACAGAAAAGCGTGCTATCCTTCTCAGCGCAACGAATACCCCGCTCTTCTTGTCAATTCCACGTGCACTGCCTTTGCCAGGGGCGGTGGAGTGACGATGCTACGAGTATACGGTCTTGCTGCGTTGCGTTGCGTTCAGTTTCATTCTGTGAGTTCGACAGCTACTTGACTAAATATTGTATTTTCGCCTTACGCGACTTGTTACATTTAGTCAAGTTTTGACTAAATGTTTTAACGTAGGGGGGGGAATCGAGACGAGGGTGTGGTGTATGTGTGTGTCTGTGTCTGTGCGTGTGTGTGTGTGTAGAGCGATCTTTATGAAATTTGACATGAGAGTTCCTGGGAATGATATCCCCGGACGTTTTTTTCTTTTTTTCGATAAATGTCTTTGATGACGTCATATCCGGCTTTTTGTAAAGGTTGAGGCGGCACTGTCACACCCTCATTTTTCAATCAAATTGATTGAAATTTTGGCCAAGCAATCTTCGACAAAGGCCGGACTTCGGTATTGCATTTCAGCGTGGTGGCTTACAAATTAATCAATGACTTTGGTCATTAAAAATCTGAAAATTGTAAAAAAAAAAAAAATTTTATAAAACGATCCAAATTTACGTTCATCTTATTCTTTATCATGTTTTAATTCCAAAAACATATAAATATGTTATATTTGGATTAAAAACAAGCTCTGAAAATTAAAAATATAAAAATTATCATCAAAATTAACTTTCCGAAATCGATTTAAAAACAATTTCATCTTATTCCTTGTTGGTTCCTGATTCTAAAAACATATAGATATGATATGTTTGGATTAAAAACACGCTCAGAAAGTTAAAACGAAGAGAGGTACGGTAAAGCGTGCTATGAAGCACAGCGCTACCGCGTCAAACAGGCTCGTCATTTTCACTGCCTTTTGCACTAGCGGCGGACTACGTTCAGTTTCATTCTGTGAGTTCCACAGCTTGACTAAATGTAGTGATTTCGCCTTACGCGACTTGTTTTTGATAATAATGTGTATGTCCATCCACCAAAAAAACATGAGGTCGACGCACTCGTGAATGTTCGTTGTGTTTATGGTCAAACGTTCCATGAAATACACATTCTTGTTATTTATTTATTTTTTATTTTGGCATGTTCGCATGTCATCTTTTGGGGGATTTGTTATGGGGCTTGAAATTTGATTTTCAGTTGCCCGATAAACCCATTCTTCAAGGAAGGTCGTTCTCGTACAATCTTTAAATAAGAAGATTGCTGTATCAAAAGCGACCTAGTTGTTTTCGAATCTTGGTAATATCTGCAGTATCTTCTGCTCATCTTCAAAGTTTTATGTATGCAAAACACGCACAGGTCGTCAAAGGGTAGGGCCAACATGATATCGATGAAACCAACACGCAAAAGTCATACAGTATTAAAAGGAAACAGGACTTTGATGTCAACAAGATTAATTTAGGATTTGCTTGAGAATTCATCGAGACGCTTTGATCCTATTGAGACAGACATCTTGTCGTTTCAGTCTTACACTGTATTCAGTTTCTGTGATGTTGATTGTAGTATTAGAGACAGGGACAAATCGGCCAATCCCTCAATGTTTTCTCACCCGACCTTCGTTTGTTTTCGTCTTCGTCAGTTCAACCAGTTTAGAGCAGTGTTTTTAGAGAATTGAAGTTGCCATTGTGCCAAAGACTGTACTAAATATATTGCTACTCTAATATTATCAAATAATCTCTCTTACTTTGACCAGAGACACAAATAATCAAATACTCTGATCTGTTTTACCTTGATCAGAGACACATATGTATCTGCCTTAAAGCATATTATTTGTGCCGACGGCAAATGTAGCCAAATATAAACTAAAGCTTATTGTGTAACAGATGTTCATATTTTTCTTGTTCTTTGTTTACGAGCTTCTGTCTGATTTTTACATCGAGTCATTTATTTATGTCTTGTTAAGCACAATCAATTTCGTGATTTTCTGATTCATCATGTGTTATGTAGTACGAATTGCCCAAAATGTCCAAGAATGTTTGTTAATGCATATATGTCACTTAACAAAAATCAAAACTGTTTGACGATCAAAATGTTCCTGGACTGTTCATGGAGAGAATGGTCAAATCACTCACTCACTCCCTCACTCCCCTATGGAGGCACACGAACAAAAGTTAGTGGCAGTACGTCGGTGTCAGTTGAATTTCAAACAAATAATAGAGATATGAAATTAAAACAAATAAGTGTTACGTTGTGCTTTGACCTAAACAGGTCTCCAAGACACAAGCAATTTGTATATCTTTCGTCACCTATTACGTCATTTGTTCTAATGCCTTTCCCCAGACGCAGACATTCTCACGTGCAGGAAGTTTTAAACAGAAAGACAGTGACGTCATCTTGCCTTTTTTTGGCTATCTTATCAACATTTTCCTGCCCCCCCCTCCATCCGCCTCAAGATTAATTTTTGTGTTACTTGTTTGCTGTTCCGCTCAGAATCCGTATACTGTCTTAGCACTGCCCTGATCGGGAATGAGGTGTGATACAAGTCTTACTAAGAACGGAAGCTTATATATATATATTATACTAGATGAATACCCGCTTCGCCGGGTACCCGGCTTCGCCGGGAAGAAGTAGAGCTTTGCCGGGTGTACGCCGTACGAAGGAAGGGAGATAAACGCGCAAAACACTGGAGAAGATAAGGAAGAGTTACTGGGAATGGATGTACAGAAAACCAAAATCGGTTCAGCGCTGCGCGCTGAGAGCACGCACGTGTTCAAAATGTTCCACGATTGTGTCCGGGGTCTACCTGAATATGCCTACAAAATTTGAAGCAGATCCATCGAGAACTTTGGCCCTGAATCGTGAACACACAGACAGACAGACAGAAACACACAAGCCGTATATAGATATAGATAAATAGGTTCACATTATTTAGAAAGCATGTTGCGGTTTGTTTGATAGTTAAATGTCTCTATGCAAATTCACGTAAATGTTCTTATTTCAATGTACTAATTGGACTCATAAGGGCTCCCAAATGTTAAATGCTGACAGCTCGTGTCGTCATATTCTTTTTAATAAACGCAATCTTATCGCTAATCGTTTTATTGTCCCCTCCACATGTATCAATTTTTAACAGTTTTGATTTACAACGAAACTTGCTTCTCCTGGAATGGCATACGGTCTGTTACAAGAGTGATAGAATATGTAAGTCATGCTCTCATATATAGGTCCATATGTTTAGAAAGTGTTTTGCGATTGGCTTGAGAAATAAATATGTAGGCCTTATATATGCAATGGCATGCCTCTGGTTCTTTTATATAATTCCCTGTAGCGAGTTGTTTTTAGTCTAATGTGTTGAACTGAAATAACATTCAATATCACACGCTGACACCTTTACAGATTTTTCAGGACTGATTCAAATAAGGTCATTCTAGGTGAAGAAAGACGGAATGATAATCTAACGGCTTGAAAGATCTTGAATAACACTGTTAATAACATTCACGACTTTCTTTGAAAGTGCACTAAAAATAAAAACAAGGACGTGTGAATAGGTGAATTTGAGGATGTCACCAATTTCTTTGTGACCTCCTGTATTTTGTTTGAAGCATTACAAAGAGGGTGGGATTGGCTTTTTGGCTTAGTTATGGTATGCCGGTCATAGTTTTTTCAAATACGCTTACATTTATACTCTAATCAACGATATCAGTGTCAGCATTGCATGAGGACGCAATAGTGTTATTGTATTCGCACCTTCGCTCTCGCTTCGTCAGTGAAATACTTTTCTAACAGGAAACAGGTTCAAACAATTACATTCACGATGTAACTGTTTTCCTAATGTAGAATATCATTATTCTAAGCCCGAAACCAAATTATAAATAATGTAACTTTTGGAACGCTCCGAGTTGTATGCTGGTGGAGGAAGTCGCATAAGGAACTACACTCTTACCAAAATCCATTTAAAACCAGAGTTGGACAATGTAGTCAGCAAAAGACCAGAAATCGTGACAATTCTCCCGTGAAAACAGTTTTTAATGAATTATAAGACAGCCACTAATCCTAATATTGCGTTTTGGGCTGTGAAGGATGGTTTTATCCTACGTAAAAGCCTAAACAAATTTGATGCGTCGAATCGTTTATACTCAAAACACTGTGCCTTTAAGCTTTGGTTAAATAGTGGGTATTCTGTTGGACTCTTATGCATTAGGATTGATGCTTTGGGGTCCCGCTGGCAGTGTGCCTAAATACGAGTACAATGTGCCATATACAAATGGCCGGTACAATTAGTTTCTTGTCAGTATATCTGCGGGGAATCTGTCTTCTACATGTCTTCGATGTATAAAGATAATCAGGTCACAAAAAGCCATTTGTTGGCGAACAAATTATCATCTAGGGTAAATCGGGTTATCAACATGGTCAACTTGAACCAGTAACATCATCACCATTATCTGGCGGTTGTTTAAACGAAACACGTCTGAGGCTATATGCAAACAGAAATCGGGTAGGAGAACCAGGTATGACGACTTTTGAGAAGTCCTTTATTTGCTCCCTAAACTTGTGTGCTAGTAGTAACTAATATGAGAAAGAAATGCAGCAATCAGACAAACATGCAAGACAAAAAAGAACAATACATTCACAAACCAAACAAACAAGCAAAACACAAACCTGCAAAATAATGTTGTTGTTTTTTTAGTTTTTTTAAAGCTTACCCATTTTTTGTTTTAGTCTTGAACAATTCTAAATTTAGCATCTCTCTCTTTACATTTTCCTTTTT
>NC_090246.1:39813570-39823570 GCF_037325665.1 Littorina saxatilis
CGATGCTACGAGTAAAATGGCATTGCGTTCAGTTTCATTCTGTGAGTTCGACAGCTACTTGACTAAATATTGTATTTTCGCCTTACGCGACTTGTTCTTTCTTTCTCTTTCCCTCTCTCTCTCTCTCTCTCTCTCTCTCTCTCTCTCTCTCTCTCTCTCTCTCTCTCTCTCTCTCTCTCTCTCTCTCTCTCTCTCTCTCTCTCTCTCTCTCTCTCTCTCTCTCTCTCTCTCTCTCTCCACCGCTCTCTGTCTTTACATTTAGTCAAGTTATGACTAAATGTTTTAACATCGAGGGGGGAATCGAGACGAGGGTCGTGGTGTATGTGCGTGTGTCTGTGTGTGTGTGTGTGTGTGTAGAGCGATTCAGACTAAACTACTGGACCGATCTTTATGAAATTTGACATGAGAGTTCCTGGGTATGAAATCCCCGAACGTTTTTTTCATTTTTTTGATAAATGTCTTTGATGATGTCATATCCGGCTTTTCGTGAAAGTTGAGGCGGCACTGTCACGCCCTCATTTTTCAACCAAATTGGTTGAAAATTTGGTCAAGTAATCTTCGACGAAGCTCGGACTTCGGTAATGCATTTCAACTAGGTGGCTTAAAAATTGATTAATGACTTTGGTCAATAAAAATCTGAAAATTGTAAAAAAAAAATAAAAATGTATAAAACGATCCAAATTTACGTTCATCTTATTCTCCATCATATTCTGATTCCAAAAACATATAAATATGTTATATTTGGATTAAAAACAAGCTCTGAAAATTAAATATATAAAAATTATTATCAAAATTAAATTGTCGAAATCAATTTAAAAACACTTTCATCTTATTCCTTGTCGGTTCCTGATTCCAAAAACATATAGATATGATATGTTTGGATTAAAAACACGATCAGAAAGTTAAAACAAAGAGAGGTACAGAAAAGCGTGCTATCCTTCTTAGCGCAACTACTACCCCGCTCTTCTTGTCAATTTCACTGCCTTTGCCATGAGCGGTGGACTGACGATGCTACGAGTATACGGTCTTGCTGAAAAATGGCATTGCGTTCAGTTTCATTCTGTGAGTTCGACAGCTACTTGACTAAATGTTGTATTTTCGCCTTACGCGACTTGTTTTCTCTCTCTCTCTCTCTCTCTCTCTCTCTCTCTCTCTCTCTCTCTCTCTCTCTCTCTCTCTCTCTCTCTCTCTCTCTCTCTCTCTCTCTCTCTCTCTCTCTCTCTCTCTCTCTCTCTTTCTCTCTCATCATCATCATCATCATCGTCATCATCATCGTCATCATCATCTTTATTATCACGTGCTGAAGTTTTCCGACCTCCTTTTGTTTGTTAACCTTTTAACTTTTTAATTTTTATTTTTTTAATTATATAATTGTGTGTCTATGCGTCCCAAGGACAGATTGTAAGAAAAGGCGTAGCCTTAAATCTTAATCCTTGTTAGATAAAGTTCAATTCAATTCAATTCAATTCAATTCTCTCTCACACACAAAATATCCGGCTATACTGATATATTATCTGGTACTGATCAGTTGATTAATGTGCCCGGGGAAAATGTCAAAAGACACAATATTGGCACAGGTAAAATATATTGAACAAAATAGGATATAATTGTACATCTGAATAGCTAAAGCAAATCTATCAA
This sequence comes from Littorina saxatilis, assembly GCF_037325665.1. Classification (NCBI taxonomy): domain Eukaryota; kingdom Metazoa; phylum Mollusca; class Gastropoda; order Littorinimorpha; family Littorinidae; genus Littorina; species Littorina saxatilis. The sequence continues at coordinate 39,815,212 of NC_090246.1, forward strand.
AAAGCGTCCAATGTCTGGCACAGATGACGCGTTCAGCATTATTAATTTTTATCTGGCAAATATGGCAACTCGAGCCAAACATTTGCCCCTATTTCTACGGAGGCATAAACGGAATGTTTTTTGGGTTCTTTAAGGGTGCAATTCTTTACATTTTCATTCAAAGCGTTCAAAATCGATTATTAAACAGCCTGTAGGGGAGTTAGGGAAATAATTGTATGGGAAACAACCTGCGTGAGTAGGAGTGCTTCATTCACACCGTACATTTGAGAACTCTTGGAGACGAGCTTTATTGCTGTTGGTAGTCTAGCGATACTCCAAACACGAAAGATCTCTCTCTAACTCTCTCTCTCTCTCTCTCTCTCTCTCTCTCTCTCTCTCTCTCTCTCTCTCTCTCTCTCTCTCTCTCTCTCTCTCTCTCTCTTATTTATTTATTTATTTATTAAGGAGATTTCTATAGCGCATAACTAAAAGCACTATGCGCTTTACAATATCACTAGGTATAAGCACACGCAAACATACTCTGATTAAATAGAACTTAGCCTAACAAGACATACTAAGAACACTGAACATTTGAGTTCATACAAAAAAAGAGAATTACATTAAATGCTGGACAAACGATTAAAATAAGCTTAAGGCCTACACCGACTACAATGGACTATTTCAAATACAACACTTTAGTTAACTCTATAAAAGGCAGTGCATGAAACTCCATAATCCTAAAAAGGTCGAACAAATAACAATTCGCGTAAGGCGAAATTACTACATTTACTACATAAAAGACTATTTAACTATAATTACTTCGTAAAAGATAATAAACATGGAATACAAAGCTGTAATTTTTAACAACAAATCTAAAAAGATGTTCATGCCATATTGCACAACACATTTTGACACACACCCAACCTCACACAAGCACACATACACACTTACACACACACACACACACACACACACACACACACGCACACACACACACATGTACTCACACACTCACACACACACACACATACACACACACACACACACACACACACACACACACACACACACACACACACACACACACACACACACACACACACACACACACACACACACACACACAATAAATTCAACAAATATTTAAATACATAAAAAGAATTAAGTAAGCGTTTAAAACATATTTTACAAACAACAGTAGTACATATATATAGTGTTAATAATATGAGACTACCCAATAAAAATATTTAACTCTTAAATATTTAATCTCTCTCTCTCTCTCTGTCTCTCTCTCTCTCTCTCTCTCTCTCTCTCTCTCTCTCTCTCTCTCTCTCTCTCTCATAATGCATTTTGAAATGTCTTTTTAATTTTTTTACATGTTGATTATATAAATTGTATTGTAATAAACTTAACTTCTATTTTTTCTTGTTATTAATCAAGTTACCCTCAATGGGCGAGGGCCGGACGAAAAAAAGCATGTGTACTTTGCTTATTCTGTTACCCTCGATAAATAAATAAAGTTCAAAGTTCAAAGTTCTCTCTCTCTCTCTTTTAAAAAGGACTAAAAAAAGGTTTGCATTGCTTATTCTGTTCAATAATGTTCAATTCAATTCTCACTTTTTTTTCAATCTCTCTCTCTCTCTCTCTCTCTTTTTACATTTAGTCAAGTTTTGACTAAATGTTTTAACATAGAGGGGGGAATCGAGACGAGGGTCGTGGTGTATGTGTGTCTGTCTGTCTGTCTGTCTGTCTGTCTGTCTGTCTGTCTGTGTGTGTAGAGCGATTCAGACTAAACTACTGGACCGATCTTTATGAAATTTGACATGAGAGTTCCTGGGTATGATATCCTCAGACGTTTTTTTCATTTTTTTGATAAATGTCTTTGATGACGTCATATCCGGCTTTTCGTGAAAGTTGAGGCGGCACTGTCACGCTCTCATTTTTTAACCAAATTGGTTGAAATTTTGGTCAAGTAATCTCCGGACTTCGGTATTGCATTTCAGCTTGGTGGCTTAAAAATTAATTAATGACTTTGGTCATTAAAAATCTGAAAATTGTAAAGACATTATTTTTTTATATAACGATCCAAATTTACGTTCATCTTATTCTCCATCATTTTCTGATTCCAAAAACATATCAATATGTTATATTTGGATTAAAAACAAGCTCTGAAAATTGAAAATATAAAAAAATTAATTATGATCAAAATTAAATTTTCGAAATCAATTTAAAAACACTTTCATCTTATTCCTTGTCGGTTCCTGATTCCAAAAACATATAGATATGATATGTTTGGATTGAAAACACGCTCAGAAAGTTAAAACGAAGAGAGGTACAGAAAAGCGTGCTATCCTTCTCAGCGCAACTACTACCCCGCTCTTCTTGTCAATTTCACTGCCTTTGCCATGAGCGGTGGACTGACGATGCTACGAGTATACGGTCTTGCTGCGTTGCATTGCGTTCAGTTTCATTCTGTGAGTTCGACAGCTACTTGACTAAATGTTGTATTTTCGCCTTACGCGACTTGTTTCTCATTCCGCCCTCCGCCCTCAAGTGTCTCAAATGCTGAGCTTATTGATATTGCACTTATATTCCTGTTGAACTGTGAACATTCATTCCACACAGACATAATCATTATATACAACGCGCTTATCTGCACTCACTCTGACTTGCACAAATGTTTGTATTTGAACGAAACACATGACGTTGGCATGAAGTTCAAGCAGTCTGTTAGTGTTAGCGACAGAACACAACATTACGCTTAATTTACCCTTGCCTTACAACCAGAATGATGCATGTTTATGTCTATTCCTGTTGTTGTTGTTGTTGTTGATGTTGTTGTCGTTGTCGTTGTCGTCGTCATCGTCGTCGTTGTTGTTGTTGTTGTTGGTGGTGGTGGTGGTGGGGGTGATGTGACGAAATGTGTGTGTATATGTGTCTTGTCTTGTCTGTCTGTCTGTCTGTCTGTCATTGTGTCCATACCAACTTGCATGTGTGCGTTGTTGTCGGACTTATTGGTCCAAATTTTGCTATTACTAGAAGGAAGTCTATCTTTTAATAAAAAATATTGCACGCTCCTGCCGTTTATATAACCTTTGGATAGTCTTAGCCAATAAGCCCATTGCTTCTAGTAAACAAGAGTTAATTTCTGGGAGTCATTCGTCAATGTAACATTCCACGGATAACAATATGATGAAAGGAATTCAGGTTTTTATCAAGAATTTTATCTCAAATATCAGGCCACGTTAGTGGTTATACTTAAGCCTTCTTTCAGCCCAATGACAATATTAAACTAATGAATCATTGAATTTGACATTTCTGTACTTTCTGATGTATTGCTAGCGTGTACTTGATGTATAACAAACTCTTTAATCTGTCTTGATAAACTGTTGGCCTTTCACAAGTCTCAAATCAGGGGTGTGGGTAACTATTTTGTTAAACAATTCACAGTACCTAATTTCATTGTCTGAACCAATTGATATAGTTTTTATTACGGTTATTTCAGATTTTATCTTCCATTGTGGTTTGCTGTGTTATGTGCCATGTCGTTTGTTTTTTTGTGTGGTGGGGGTTGGGGGGGGGGGGGGGGGTGGGGAGGCTGAGACTGACCACTGTATTGTGACCACCCCTTCTGCAGTCTAATATGAAATAACTGCTTAGCCGTTAGCGTCCTTCGTTTCCAGGTTCTCATGCTTGACTACTCGCTAAGAATATTATCCAAACAAGGGCTAAATATGTTGTTAAGTTATGACACTCTAGAGACATCAGCCGACGTTTCCCAGTTCCGCTTATCACTGGTTGACACTGGAAGAAATTCCCGTTTCCGCCGCTCCAGTTTTTGTGGACAATTTGGGTGAACACGTACGCCCCGACAATCAACACTGGGATTGTAAGGTAAGGTCAGTGTAGTGTCAAAAACTTAGCACACTGGTTTTGAGTGGTTGTATCTATATAAATCGGTTTAATATGGAGCAAGATGATGGGGAAGAAAACCAGGTTTGAAAAATTGGCAGCGCGGAAATCGAAATATGGAGCCTTACTTACGATAAAACGTACAACGTGTTTCCCCTCAATCTGCCCCCTTCCCTGTTTTCCCTCCCCAACACACAAAGTGCGAGCAAGCAAGCTGGCATACATGACAGCCAAGCCTATAACATCGGTAGTTTGTCTGTCGAGGTTTAGTTTTCATTGGTGGTGGACTCAGGAGTGTTATATACTCTTTACGTAAAAGGGTCCACTTGAATATGTCAACAGAACGGCCAAGTTTGGGCGCAGCGTCGATCAATTCTTCTGTCTGACTTTGATGGTTTGTTTCAACATGGGATGGGTTTTAATTAGTGTGTCTTGAAAGGGAGAACTGACAAGGAGTGGGACGATTTTGAGCGAGACAGAGAGTTCCGGGCAGGCTATAAAAAAAGGGGTCAGTGATGTGAGAGAGAGAAGGAGAGAGAGAGAGAAAGAGAGAGAGAGAGAGAGAGAAAGAGAGAGAGAGAGAGTTATAAAGACAGAATAAAAGAGAGAAAGAGAGAGGAGAGAGAGACAGAACCAGACAAATAGTCAGACAGAAAGGCAGGCAGACGCAGACAGAGAAGGACAACCACTTGAAACTCCAAGCGATAAATATTGAAGATGGACAGATATTGCGATATAGAGTGCCAGGGGCAAGAGAGGAGGGGGAGGGGGAAGAGAGAGGGGGGGGGGGGAGGTCGGAGGGTGGAAGTGTTCGGAGGACCTAGGGAATGTCTCAATCCCCAAAGTGTTCCAGGAGACAGGACGAAGGAATAATGGGTAAGAAATTCAGCCAAGGTGACGCTGATAGAGAATAATCGACACTAACAGTTTCGAACTTCGAGGATAGTAACTTAAGATCCTCTTTAACCTGTCTCGTTGTTAACTCACGTTAAATTCATTACAAAAGAGTAGAGTGACATCTTAAGGACGAGATTCAAGAAGGGGGGTGGGGTAGAGGTTGGGTGGGGCGGTGGGGGTGGAGGGGGGAGGGGGGTACTCGAACTTTAAAGCTCTAATACACAAGGATAGTATAGCATTATGTCCTAAGGTTCTGTCTTACAGCTAGTCCCCGACAAACAAAGTAACGAGAGAAAAAAACCACTTATACGCAAACAGTTAGGAGAGCGAAGGAGAGATTTATACTAAAACAGAAACACTATAGAAGTTGATGAGAGAGAGAGAGAGAGAGAGAGAGAGAGAGAGAGAGAGAGAGAGAGAGAGAGAGAGAGAGAGAGAGAGAGAGAGAGAGAGAGGGAGGGAGGAAGGGAGAGAGGGAGGGAGGAAGGGGGAGAATGTATACATTTGAAATTCGTTCATTGTTCAATTCTTTCTTTTTTTTTTTACCTTTTCTTTCTATGTTATCCTTACTGTTTGTTTGAATTTAATTTTTTTTTTTCATAATCTTTTCGTTTTCTTTACTGTCTTTCTTTGTTTCTTTTCCTGCTACTATTTCTGTGTGTAGCGCTACTGCTGCTTTAAAATGTGTTACCTTGACCCATTATTTGATCCACAAATCATGTTAACGTCCACATGGTGATTATAAAGCCTAATTAAACAAAGAGACCAGCATTCGAACGACACACATAATGCCCTCAACTCCCAAGCTTACGTCTACACCTCCGCCATGACTACAAGGTGCATGTAGACCACAGTAGGGGTTACGCACACATTTATTACGGCCTGAATTTGCTTCGTGGGATAAACCAATACGATAAAAGCCCTTTTCTCTAGGTGCAACCCCACCCCATTTTGTTTGGACATCGCAAGACTTTAATTGTCGTACAGTGTATTTTAGGTTTACTGCGCGTCAAATAACTGGGACTTGCACTTGTAGAACTATGTTAAAGAGAGTGGATTTGAATTCCATCAACGCTGATTTTGATGGAACTTTTTAAGCATGAAATTAATTGTTTTGTGTTTTATATTCAACTGTAAAAGTCTGACGAAGAGAGAGTTCCATATATGGGTTCGATTGCGCTTGGGAACCTAAGTTGGAATGCTACGTTTAATTTCATCATTGCTGATTTTGATGGGACTTTTCAAGCATCAAATCAATTATGTTATGTTTGTTTGTTTGTTTGTTTGTTCGTTCATGGGCTGAAACTCCCACGGCTTTTACGTGTATGACCGTTTTTACCCCGCCATTTAGGCAGCCATACGCCGCTTTCGGAGGAAGCATGCTGGGTATTTTCGTGTTCCTATAACCCACCGAACTCTGACATGGATTACAGGATCTTTTTCGTGCGCACTTGGTCTTGTGCTTGCGTGCACACACGAGGGTGTTCGGACACCGAGGAGAGTCTGCACACAAAGTTAACTCTGAGAAATAAATCTCTCGCCGAACGTGGGGACGAACTCACGCTGACAGCGGCCAACTGGATACAAATCCAGCGCGCTACCGACTGAGCTACATCCCCGCCCCTATGGTATGTTTGATATTCAACTGATTACGTTTTGCGCAGAAAGAGGTACATATAATGCGCGTTCTAAGTTGAAACGCTTCGTTTCACTTCGTCCTGCTTTTTCGCCGCATACAGCAGTGACATTTGCTGGCATTAGTTAGATTCCGGATTCAGTTTTCTGCTAGGCGCATGCATCCTCAGGGCTCCCGACCGACGCAATAACTAGAGGGTCCCGGGACCCCCAATTCTTATTTGTGAGGGGGTCTCTTAGCGCGGGAATTGTAGATGGTCCCATAACCGGGAGACCTTTTGACAGTTCTTTGCGACACTCACAAAAGTGTTATTTGTAATTTAGATTTGTTTTACAGGCACGTGTACGTTTCTGTCTATTCTGTGTGGAAACTAGCATCATTACCGACGGTACGCATGATATCACAAATTTAGTGCGTCCCGGGACCCGATCTTTTTAAGATTAATGCGTCGCGGGACCCCCTTCAAGAATTTCTTGTACGTGTTGTGTCGGCTTCTAGAGCGTATAGGACGCAGGGACGCACAGTTTGGGGAGCCTTGATCCTCGACAGCAATGGACACATAATTATGACGATGGAGAAATGCGCGCATGTGCTTTCATGTGTGTACACGTGGTTGTGGGTGTGTCTGCACGTGCTCCAACATGCGGTTGCACGCGAGTTCGTGCGTTCGAATTGAATCAACATGAAGCGGATATTGTCACTTTAATACTGGGGACTACAGCGTATTAACAGATTTGTAAGGACAAACGCAACTATACAATCATCTCCTGCGCGCACAAAATGAAAATGAATAAGCACAAAAGTCAATGATGAAAGAAGGGCTGGGACTGATTGTGAGGGTTGAGGGGGAGGGGGGATGGAAAGGGGGGGGGGGGGAAGGGGGTTGCGATTGGAGAATGGGGTACAAGAATTAAGGTCATCAACAAAAGAACGTGGCCTCGTGTGAATCAGAGGCCTTGCCGGGAGGGACTGGGGATTAAAATGACTGAGTTGAGTTTGAACATGCTGGGAATCTTGTCTGGTGGACAAAGGTATATGGAAGAATGGATCGCACTGTTGGATTTGGGTCAAACGTACAAGCCACACAGTGATAACTAATTATGTTTTATTGACGCTCGCATAAGAATAACAAGTCGCGTAAGGCGAAAATACAACATTTAGTCAAGTAGCTGTCGAACTCACAGAATGAAACTGAACGCAATGCAACGCAGCAAGACACTATACTCGTAGCATCGTCAGTCCACCGCTCATGGCAAAGGCAGTGAAATTGACAAGAAGAGCGGGGTATTCGTTGCGCTGAGAAGGATAGCACGCTTTTCTGTACCTCTCTTCGTTTTAACTTTCTGAGCGTGTTTTCAATCCAAACATATCATATCTATATGTTTTTGGAATCAGGAACCGACAAGGAATAAGATGAAAGTGTTTTTAAATTGATTTCGAAAATTTAATTTTGATAATAATTTTTATATATTTAATTTTCAGAGCTTGTTGTTAATCCAAATATAACATATTTATATGTTTTTGGAATCAGCAAATGATGGAGAATAAGATGAACGTAAATTTGGATCGTTTTATAAAAAAATTTTTTTTTTTTTACAATTTTCAGATTTTTAATGACCAAAGTCATTAATTAAATTTTAAGCCACCAAGCTGAAATGCAATACCGAAGTCCGGGCTTCGTCGAACATTACTTGACCAAAATTTCAACCAATTTGGTTAAAAAATGAGGGCGTGACAGTGCCGCCTCAACTTTCACGAAAAGCCGGATATGACGTCATCAAAGACATTTATCAAAAAAATGAAAAAAACGTCTGGGGATATCATACCCAGGAACTCTCATGTCAAATTTCATAAAGATCGGTCCAGTTTGGTCTGAATCGCTCTACACGCTCGCACGCACGCACACACACACACACACACACACACACACACACA
>NC_090246.1:39826070-39953711 GCF_037325665.1 Littorina saxatilis
TCAAAATCTCCATTCATGAAAAACGTCAAACGTAAAGTGATATGAACCGAAGAACGAGGTAAGTGACCGTCATTCCTTTCTCATATAATGTACATGATTAATTTTGATCTTGGCAAATCTAATATTTTTGACGAGAGCTATACAGACCTGGGGTGAGTGTGGAGAGAAGAGGAGCGTGCGGGTGCGGGGAAGAGAAGGCTCAGTGACTGAGAGGAGTGTTTTGGGTTGTAGCGGAGAATTGAATTGAACTTTATTTAACAAGGATTAAGATTTAAGGCTACGCCTTTTCTTACAATCTGTCCTTGGGACGCATAGACACACAATTATATAATTAAAAAATTAAAAATTAAAAAGTTAAAAAGTTAACCAACAAAAGGAGGTCGGAAAACTTCAGCACGTGATAATAAAGATGACGATGATGATGATCATGACGATGATGATGATGATAATGATGATGATGAAGATGAGGCATGAAGAGCATACATATGTGGTTATTCATAAAATCAAATGCATACTATGCAGGTAATTATAAATACAAGCTGGTAGCAATCGAACATGTAGCAATAGTACAACAAAAATATGTTCAGAACATACAATGCACAATGGAGAGGGAAAGGGAGGGGGCGGACGGCACGGGGGTGTAATGATCTCAAAGTCAACAAGTCGCGTAAGGCGAAAATACAATATTTAGTCAAGTAGCTGTCGAACTCACAGAATGAAACTGAACGCAATGCCATTTTTCAGCAAGACCGTATACTCGTAGCATCGTCAGTCCACCGCTCATGGCAAAGGCAGTGAAATTGACAAGAAGAGCGGGGTAGTAGTTGCGCTAAGAAGGATAGCACGCGTTTCTGTACCTCTCTTTGTTTTAACTTTCTGAGCGTGTTTTTAATCCAAACATATCATATCTATATGTTTTTGGAATCAGGAACCGACAAGGAATAAGATGAAAGTGTTTTTAAATTGATTTCGACAATTTAATTTTGATAATAATTTTTATATATTTAATTTTCAGAGCTTATTTTTAATCCGAATATAACATATTTATATGTTTTTGGAATCAGCAAATGATGGAAAATAAGATAAACGTAAATTTGGATCGTTTTATAAATTTTTAATTTTTTTTTACAATTTTCAGATTTTTAATGACCAAAGTCATTAATTAATTTTTAAGCCACCAAGCTGAAATGCAATACCGAAGTCCGGGCTTTGTCGAAGATTACTTGACCAAAATTTCAACCAATTTGGTTGAAAAATGAGGGCGTGACAGTGCCGCCTCAACTTTCACGAAAAGCCGGATATGACGTCATCAAAGACATTTATCAAAAAAATGAAAAAAACGTTCGGGGATTTCATACCCAGGAACTCTCATGTCAAATTTCATAAAGATCGGTCCAGTAGTTTAGTCTGAATCGCTCTACACACACACACACACACACACACACACACGCACAGACACACATACACCACGACCCTCGTTTCGATTCCCCCTCGATGTTAAAATATTTAGTCAAAACTTGACTAAATATAAAAAGCCTGCCGTGTCGGTCACATCGTTGCCGGCGTGGCAGCCGCAAGCCGGACAAGGGTTGTCTCCATCCGGCCGCTAAGGCCTGGCGCTCACCTATGTGACGCCAGCAGGACAGACGACGCACTGCAGATTATAGAGGTGATTTTTTTGTTTCCAAGCCCGCTACACGTTGCGTGAAAAGAAAACAGGCCAAGTACTCGTCATAATCCCCCCCCCCACACACACACACACGTTCACACACACACACGTACAGAATACAATTAGGAACGCATTAAGATGACGAATGTACCTACTGTGTATATATCAATATGCTTCTTCATAAATTCTTTCTAAAGAAGCGCTTAATTAGTTTTTCTTTCATTTAAATCAGTAATGGCAAAGTAAAGAGATAATCCGCACACCCTGAAACACAGCGGAAACACAGCGCGCGCGCGCGTGTGTGTGTGTGTGTGTGTGTGTGTGTGTGTGTGTGTGTGTGTGTGTGTGTGCTTGTGTGTGTGTGTGTGTGAGTGTGTGTGAGTGTGTGTGTGTGTGTGTGTGTGTGTGTGTGTGTGTGTGTGTGTGTGTGTATGTGTGTGTGTGTGTGTTTAGAAAAGAAAAAGGAAAAACCTTTGATTTTTATAATGCTGCGTTGTTTTTTCATTTAACACAATTTCTAAAATGTTGTTTATCACTTGTTTTACTTTTACTTTCATTTAAAACAATAAAAATTGTCCAGATTGTGTATGTACTTTACCGATGTGACAATAATCTCCTTAGTCCCTTAAATCTTCGATCCCATGAAGACGTGTATTTTATATCATTTGAAACAACGTTGAAAATATCCGTATGTATATACCATCGTGTACACTACATTGGGGTGTGCACGTTAAAGATCCCACGATTGACAAAAGGGTCTTTCCTGGCAAAATTGTATAGGCATAGATAAAAATGTCCACCAAATACCCGTTTGACTTGGAATAAAGGCCGTGAAAGGTGAATGCTCGCCTAATAGGCTACTGAGCTTTACTGGCCGATGTGAATGCGTTATATATTGTGTGTAAAAAATGTCTGTTTGTCTGTCTGTCTGTAAAAAATTCCATTTCAAACGGCAGAAATTAATATGTAAGCGCCTAGGGCTATATCTAGATTAGGCGCATAAAAATGATCACAATAATAATAATAATAATAATACCAACAATGTAAGTTGATAATAAAAACTGACTGCTTCAAAAGCCTACAAACACACTGTAATACACACAGCCACTCACACAAGGGCTCGCAACAATTATGCAAAGGCCCACTCGAGTGCAAAGTCGCAGAACAAAAATAGTGCATCGGTCAATATCTGTGACCACGATGAACGAAAACAATTTCATATGCTTAATGGAACGCCTTGTATCACGATAAACGGCATTCAAAACATTGTATTGCGACACTGATTAATTACGGCAGTGTCTGTTTTATGTGTGTTTATATCTGCGCTGGAATAATTGGCATTCCTAAAAACATTAATCGGTATAATTGCATTATTAATCAGCGAAACACGTGTACAATAAACTGATAGAAATGTAATCAAACATGAACGCATACAAACACAGGTGAATCGAAATTATAATTATTGCGTTGCTATTCAAAGACCATAGTCGTGTCTTGATGCAACCTATACAAAAAATATTCTATGACACACAAAGAGAGGGAAAACATAGACAACAACCACGCCAACGTAAAAAAATATGTGTCAGTATTGCACATTAAAACAGTTTGTTTTATTGTCAGACATCTAACCATTGTTGACTAGACAATCAACCTTGCAAAATCATCTTCACGGTATCAATTTCTGTGTTTACACAAATCAACAATGCCCAAAATGCAATCACACGCTGAACATAACACAGTGTGGTGACAACAAGTTTCTATTAGCTCCTCTGGGGAGGTGATACGAGTAGAGCCTGAAACGATCCTTTATGCTTTACAGGGCTGAGGCGCACAAAAGTTGCCACCCAAACGGGAGCCACCCTTAGTGTTGGATTGGTTGACACTGAGATGTTAATTACTCATGACAAGAGGCCTACTTAGGGCATGAAGATAAGGCGTATGATTAACATTGCAGCAATTACCACAAAAAAGGGCCACAAATGATTAATCAATTTGAACAACAAAAATATATATAACATGGTCAAATTAAGGTTAATTTAACAAACAAAGAACAAAAACAAAACATGGAAACAGGCTGGGTGCACACACTGTCACACTCGCCTGGACGAACACACGCCAATGCATCTACACGACAAAGCGATAGCTAACGCATTCGCGGAGATAATTACACTTAACAAAGACATAACATAAACTGAAAGGTACCAATGGACGCACGAACGCACGTACACACACACACATACAAACACAAACACAAACACACGCACACCCACACACAAACACACCAATTTTATGCACACACTCACGCACACACACCCACACACATATATATATATATATATATATATACTAGAGGAATACCCGGCTTCGCCGGGGTGAATCGCGAGACAGAGACAGACAGCGTGGCGGTTCACCACAATCACCTTTGAAGGCGAAGTCCTGTCAAACGGGATTGAGAATTTTAGAGCTTATTTCTTAGCCCTATATTATCTGTTGTGGCTTCTCAAATGCCAGAACATACAGACAGTTAAAATTAATATTAAAAGTCCTACGGTTTTGAGCCATTAAGGACTTGAGTGTTTGTCCGCTTTCAGACATACAGACAGACAAAAACCGCTAGACCCCATCACAAACAGAACTCTACAATCCACAGGTTTTTGCCCACACACACACACAAACACACACACACACACACACACACACACACAGAAGCCGTATATATATATGTATATCTATAAATATATAGAGATAGGTGACAGTGTATTTTTCGCGTGGCTTTAAATTGATTCGACCTTTTCACTTTGACAGTAAGAACAACTTACGGGTGCAAGGGAAGCGTTCTGGACAGCGCAGTGACATTATAAAAATAGTAACGTAGAAACGGGAGTATGGATTGAAGGCACGCGAAGGAAGGGAGATAAACGGGGTGAATCGCGAGACAGAGACAGACAGCGTGGCGGTTCACCACAATCACCTTTGAAGGCGAAGTCCTGTCAAACGGGATTGAGAATTTTAGAGCTTATTTCTTAGCCCTATATTATCTGTTGTGGCTTCTCAAATGCCAGAACATACAGACAGACAAAAGCCGCTAGACCCCATCACAAACAGAACTCTATAATCCACAGGTGTTGCTTACACACACACACAAACACACACACACACACACACAGAGAAGCCGTATATATATACTTCGTTTATAACGTCGCCGGATATAACGTCACCCCGTTATATCGTCACCCAAACACCGGTCCCGGCTCAATTCCTTCTTTCCAAGACTATTTTAACCTCGGATATAACGTCACCGGATATAACGTCACCCAGTTATAACGTCACTCATCCATGTCGGTTATAACGTCATATCAATCCCCATATGCAGCAGTTTGCATGGTGAACGACTGTCAAGGCATGTTCATTTACCCTACACGTGTCACAAGTTTTGTGTGTTAACGGTATGTTCAAGTTTTTCCGTTTTCCCGTTGTTAGAGACCCAAGGAAAACTAGGTTCAAGGCATAATCATTTTTGCTGCATGCGTTTTGTGAGTTCCTGTTCGAGGTTTTTAATCAAAAGAAAAATGTTTTATTTCATTTCGTTTTGTGAGTTCCTGTCCTAAGTTTTTAGTCAGTAATGAAAAATGTTTCATTTCATTTCGCTTTGTGAGTTCCTTACTTATGTTCCTCAGTGTTCTAGGTTTTTAATTAAAAGAAAAATGTTCCATTTCATTCGTGTTGTGAGTTCCTGTCTTTGTTTTTAACTAAAAAAAATTGTTTTAAAAAGTTTCATATCGAGCATACATGGTTACTCCTGCGCGAGCGCGTGCGAATGGATCTGTCTACTTCTGCCCTTCAATCACGCATATAAAAAAAAAACTCGATTATTGAAATGACGGTAGGAGAAGGTCGAGAGGATGAGAACAGACTACGACGTTTGTTTGTTTTTTGGTCCGTAGAATACAGACTACAACTGCCCTCGACGAGGAGGCTGAGCGTCACTTTCAATTGGGCGTTGTCGACAGGCTGAGTAGGTCGCTCAGGCTAAATTGTAAAGGTAAACATTAAGTGCAGTGAACCGACAAATTGAGAAAAGTGATACTGCACTCTTAAAGCACTATTTTGACTCAACTTGGAAAGCCATGGACGTTATATCAAGTGGCGTTATAATGATAATAATAATACAGTAGTAGTCTAACGAGTATAACGTCCCGCTCACTAGATGTGGTGGAGACGGTGGATGGGGAAAGGGGGTAACTATGAACCCAAAGTTATTACTACCAGAACGATTGTGCGTAAAGGTGGGCAGCCACTTTGCTGTTGACGAGAAACTTCTTCGTTAATAATAATAATATAAGTCAAATAGACATTAATTACGTATAAGGACCCATGAAGTTCTCGTCATTATATTTAGTCAAGTTTTGACTAAATATTTTAACATCGAGGGGGAATCGAAACGAGGGTCGTGGTGTATGTGCGTGTGTGTGTGCGTGTGTGTGTGTGTCTGTGTGTGTGTGTGTGTGTGTAGAGCGATTCAGACTAAACTGCTGAACCGATCTTTATGAAATTTGACATGAGAGTTCCTGGGTATGAAATCCCCGAACGTGTTTTTCATTTTTTTGATAAATGTCTTTGATGACGTCACATCCGGCTTTTCGTGAAAGTTGAGGCGGCACTGTCACGCCCTCATTTTTCAACCAAATTGGTTGAAATTTTGGTCAAGTACTCTTCGACGAAGCCCGGGGTTCGGTATTGCATTTCAGCTTGGTGGCTTAAAAATTAATTAATGACTTTGGTCATTAAAAATCTGAAAATTGTAAAAAAAAATAAAAATTTATAAAACGATCCAAATTTACGTTTATCTTATTCTCCATCATTTGCTGATTCCAAAAACATATAAATATGTTATATTCGGATTAAAAACAAGCTCTAAAAATTAAATATATAAAAATTATTATCAAAATTTTTTTTTCGAAATCAATTTAAAAACATTTTCATCTTATTCCTTGTCGGTTCCTGATTCCAAAAATATATAGATATGATATGTTTGGATTAAAAACACGCTCAGAAAGTTAAAACAAAGAGAGGTACAGAAAAGCGTGCTATCCTTCTCAGCGCAACGAATACCCCGCTCTTCTTGTCAATTCCACGTGCACTGCCTTTGCCACGGGCGGTGGAGTGACGATGCTACGAGTATACGGTCTTGCTGCGTTGCGTTGCGTTCAGTTTCATTCTGTGAGTTCGACAGCTACTTGACTAAATATTGTATTTTCGCCTTACGCGACTTGTTTTTACATTTAGTCAAGTTTTGACTAAATGTTTTAACGTAGAGGGGGGAATCGAGACGAGGGTCGTGGTGTATGTGTGTGTGTGTGTGTGTGTGTGTGTGTGTGAGTAGAGCGATTCAGACTAAACTACTGGACTGATCTTTATGAAATTTGACATGAGAGTTTCTGGGTATGATATCCCCAGACGTTTTTTTTCTTCATTTTTTTGATAAAAGTCTTTGATGACGTCATCCGGTTTTTCGTGAAAGTTGAGGCGGCACTGTCACGCTCTCATTTTTCAACCAAATTGGTTGAAATTTTGGTCAAATAATCTTCGACAAAGCCCGGACTTCGGTATTGCATTTCAGCTTGGTGGCTTAAAAATTAATTAATGACCTTGGTCATTAAAAATCTGAAAATTGTAAAAATAAAATTAAAAAAAATTATAAAACGATCCAAATTTACGTTCATCTTATTCTCCATCATTTTCTGATTCAAAAAACATATAAATATGTTATATTTGGATTAAAAACAAGCTCTGAAAATTAAAAATATAAAAATTATTATCAAAATTAAATTTTCGAAATCAATTTAAAAACACTTTCATCTTATTCTTTGTCGGTTCCTGATTCCAAAAACATAGATATGATATGTTTGGATTAAAAACACGCTCAGAAAGTTAAAACGAAGAGAGGTACAGAAAAGCGTGCTATCCTTCTCAGCGCAACTACTACCCCGCTCTTCTTGTCAATTTCACTGCCTTTGCCATGAGCGGTGGACTGACGATGCTACGAGTCTTGCTGAAAAATTGCATTGCGTTCAGTTTCATTCTGTGAGTTCGACAGCTACTCGACTAAATGTTGTATTTTCGCCTTACGCGACTTGTTATTTCTTCGGACATCAAGGACAGGTCAAGATCTAGCAGAATATGAATAAACGACAGCCATGTGTGTGTGTGTATGTGTGTGTCCTTAAAGCTAATAACGTCGGACACTATAATTAAAGACTGAGATTGTCGATGGAACCAGACGGAGCTTGACACTCCAACACTAGCAACCTGTCTCAGAATCAGCATGCAGCCTACAACACTGTACGTTGATACTGTTGCCGATCTGTTGTGGCTTCTCAAATGCCAGAACATACAGACAGATAATAATGATAAAATCGTTTATTTAACGTCACTCTGTAAAAATATTGGCGACATTTGTCTTAGATTAAGAACACACACAGGCACGCACACAAACTTTCCCTTTATGTACAGTGGTTCACCACCCTCCCGCCCCCCGCACACTCTCGCTCATCTAATTAAAAATGGTGTTAAGAGATACTTGGATATAAAATGGTATTTTTAAAAGTTCTGATAAAAATATATAGTAGCTGTATGAGAAGCAATGGCGTCAGCCGCAGCAATGTCTCTTCATATCCAGGGACCAAGTGGGTGCGTGTGCATAAGTCCAGCGATAAGTTTGGGACCTTGCCACCCAAGGTCTTTATTAAAACTTAAAAGATAGCTTAATTTTTCCTTTGAGGTATTTGGCAGAATATTTCTATTTGAGTTTATAAACTGAGTCAGGGGTTGAAAGTGGTATGAGTTCAAATCACACTCCAAAGTCAAATGAGCAATGGTGAGGTCGGATTGACAGGTGCATTTAAGCTCTAGAAATTGGTAATTCCCAGCTTCTGCCCTTAGGCGGTTAATCCTTTTTATTACACGTGGGCATGCATTATAGGTGTTCATCTGTTTTGATGGGGCTTCCCGAATGAGCCAGCCAGAGCTTATAGCCTTGTGCATATATTTGTTCCTCCATTCTCTCCAGAGAAGAGAGTCTGTAAGGCTACTGATCTCAGAAGCAGACAATGGCAGGTCTACCTCGGAGGCGCCCATGCCTTGGGCAGCTTCTTTAGCGGCTTTGTCCGCTTTCTCGTTGCCAGGCACGTTCACGTGTGCTGGACACCCGACCAGGTTAATCTCGCTTCCTTTTTTTATAATTTTATTTGCCAGCTCCTTTATGGCAATGACAAGATCATGTCTTTTTGGTTTAAACATAAGTTTATTTTAACAAAGGTTACAATCATGACATGTATACAAAGTTCACAGAAACAGCAACAAGCTAGAAGCTTATAGTGGTGTTCCTGCATGACAGTACAACATAAGGCGGTAACGGCTGAACATTTTTTCTCAATAAACCAAATCTATTAATAACGTAATGAACGTTGCATAATGATGATAAAGAAAGACAGTAAAGGAAGGAAGGAGGGGGAGGTAAATTATGTGATTGGGGAGGGTACAGTTTAAACGAAAAGCAAGTAAACATGAAAAGAAAATTGAATGAAAATTGTACATCAAAACAAAAATCAGTTTTAGAATACATATATAATATTGATGGTGTTAGCGAGTAAGAGATAGGGAGGGAGAGACGGAGGGAGGGAGGGGGAAAGTGAGAGAGAGGGGGAGAGTGAGAGAGAGAGCGGGGGAGAGAGAGAGAGAGAGAGAGAGAGAGAGAGAGAGAGAGAGAGAGAGAGAGAGAGAGAGAGAGAGAAAGAGAGAGAGAGAGACGAGTAGACGTATCGATTTTGTTTTCACTTTACATGTTTATCTGTTCGAAACGGCCGGACTGTCCAATAAATTCCTGCACTGTTAAAAAGATTTTTTTGTTAATTTTTGTTTGCAAGGAGGAGTTTCCATGAAGTAGAATATTTGTGTGTATGAAGTTGTTGGTTAGTTTGTTGATTGTGTTGTTTCTTGCAGCTAAGTGTAAACGGCATTCTAGTAAGAAGTGTGTTGCAGTTTCTGTTCCATCACCACAGTCGCATACGCTATTTTCCGCAAGGTGTCGCTCAACTAAGTCTTTCTTTAGATCGCTGATATTAAGTCTCATTTTTGTGTGGATTATTTGTGTTTGTCGACTGCCACTGTAGAAGTAAACGGGAATTTGTGTGTCGTCTTTTGTTAAGTAATGTTTAAATTCCCCGAGGGAGTCGGTTAACTGTATTTGTTCAGGTAGTTGGTTCCAGAGTACTGTTGTCGAAGGAAAAAAGGATGTTTTGTACGTTTCTGTTCGATGTGGGGGTATACTTCGTTCTAAGGGGCGGCGTCTGTGGTAGGGGTTGTTGGCTGCTACGAGAGGTGGGAGTGCTGCTTGTAGGTATGGGGGGGTCTTGTCGTGAGTAATTTTATGGAACATTGTTAGTTTATGACGGTTACGCCTTTCAGATAATGATTGGAGTCCAGATTCTCCGTAAAGCTTAAAGTGACTGGTTCCGCGGACAGCTCCGATGATTGTTCGTATTGCATCTAGGTTTAACTGTTCGAGTTCATCTGTTAGGGTTTTGCTACAATTGTCCCATATTATGTCGCAATAATCAAAGTGCGGTAGAATGAAGGATTTATACATAATTTCCAATGATTTTCGGCTCAGTCTATATTTGTATGTACGCAAGCAAGCTACGAGAGTTCTGCACTTTGCAACAAGAGATTTTATATGTTCATCCCATTTACAGTTGTTTTGTATTATTATTCCTAAGTGTTTGTGATTTTGGGAACTTTCAAGGATGGTATTGCCAAAGTTTAGATCTGCGATATCAGGGGTTCTTTGTGTACAAAAGTTCACCAATTCAGTTTTTGCATGGTTAAATGCTACCTTCCATGTTTCTGCCCAATTTACAATTTTTTCAAGATCTGAGTTTAAAATTTCGGCACGGATGTTGTGATTGGCTAAAGACAAGTACATGCTAGTGTCGTCAGCAAAAAGCTTAATCGTAGATTCTATATCACGTACAATGTCGTTTACATAAATTAGGAAGAGCAAGGGTCCAAGCACTGAACCTTGAGGAACTCCCGCTACTACTGGAAGATAAGTTGATTTACTGCCTTTTAATACAACTGCTTGCTTTCGATCTGTTAGGTAGTCTGTAAACCAGTTTAATAATGGCCCATTAATTCCAGCGGCTTCGAGTTTATGCAATAAGCCCCGGTGCCAAACTCTATCGAATGCTTTGGATATATCAAAGAAGATTGCTTGGGTAGTTATTCTATTGTCGAGTGATTTGCATATGTCATTGTATATTGTAAGAAGCTGGTAAACAGTTGAGTCTCCAGGGATGAAACCGGACTGCGACTCTGTAATGATATTGTTTTGTGTTAAGTAGTCAAAGACATGAATTTGTATACATTTCTCTAGTGTTTTGCCAACACAGCTTAGGAGGGAGATTGGACGATAATTACTACATGTATCTTTGTTCCCCTTTTTATGAACTGGTGAAACGTGGGATATTTTCCAAACTGACGGAAAAAGTCCTTCATGTAAAGACCGATTAAACAGTGCAGTTAGGCTGTCACAAATCACTTCGCAGCTCTCAATTAAAATTCGATTGTAGATTTCGTCTGGACCAATGGAGTAACAACGCAAGAGGACAGCCTTCTTTGCCCATAAAAAGCAATGCGAGAAAAGAGTAAATATTTGAAATATTCAAAAAGTCCAATTTTCTATTGGACAGGCCGACCACTATTGAGTGATAACCCCCGATTCTGGCCCTGTAACAGGCTAGTGATACAAACATTATGTCACAGTTTCGCTAAGGAACACAAAAGGAGACGGGGCCAGAAGCGGTGGCGATCGTTTACACTGGTCTCTCGGAAGAAGCACACTCTTGGACGGAGAAGGAAATGTCTCTATCAGGAAAGGAGAAAGAGGACAGTTGAGTGAACAGAGCAGAAATATCGAAGTTCTAAGTAGGAATGACATTTTTAGGATTACGTTCAGTGTATAAATTGGAACAGAGCGATATGTCTATGTGAAAAAGCAACTTTAAAAGAAAAACAAGAAAAGAAGTAAATATAAACAATAAAGAAAACTCGCAAAGAACCAACAGAAAGGAGAACAGCAACAATGAAGTACGATCACAGGACAACTTATGACTTTATACAGAACACAAGTAAGAAGGAGAGGAGGAAAGAATAAAGAATAAGTCGGTTTTCAGACAAAGTAGAGTAAATGGATACGATGGTGATAGAATTATCAGGTAAGTGAATAGGTCACACGAATGGCTGTGAAGACATTCTACGTCAAATACACAATATTGCATGTGTTATACAGCAGGGTGAATTATGAGTAGCATTGAATTAGGCACAGCTATGTACATTTGAGTATTAAATTATGAACACAAGAGTTGGACGACGTGGTGTAAGTAAGTTTAGTTGATGTAGCCTATACGATCACGAAAAATGAGAAGATAAATCGAAGCGAGCATGACAGGGGTGAAGACATATAAACAAAAGTACATGCATTCACTATAAGACTTTTTATACTTGTATTACAACGATGTTGGCAAAGCTTTGGATACATTACATGTTAACAGTGCATTGACACGGCAAAGTCGAATCTAAGTATTGAGAGCAATGAAGAGATTCGCACACAGGCATGCGTCGAAACACGACGGGTGTCCCCGGTCGTTCACATCATGCACATACACACTCATTCGCACACACACACACACGCACACACACTCGCACACAACACGCGCGTGCGCGCACACACACTCCACCCTCACAAACACACACAAACGTACACACGCTGGCACTCACACACCCTCACAAACACACACACGTATCCGCTCGCACACAGCGCACGTACACATACTGTATCATCAGTTCCGATGTCTGGAGTGCGCATATACCATAAAGCAAGACTGGTGTCAGTTCAGTGTCTTGGCACAGTGGCACGTACTAACGCGTGGTCAGAGTGGAGAATACACGCTCTATACACTGACCTGGGCAGGTGAGGGCAGTGGGGGAGGGGTTACAGGTATGATTCATAGGCACATGCACGTTGACTATGAGAAATGATCTGATTGTGGCAAGATGTTAATAATAATAAAGTGTATTTATATTGCGCCTATCCCTTACAAAAAACAAAAATATTTGGCTCTAAGCGCATTACAACATGTGAAGGACTTGGTACAATCAAGTCTGACAAGTACAACAGCACAATATACAGTCGGTCTCTTAGGTAAAAGCAGCTTCGACAGTTAAACACTTCTACTAAAAGATCCTCTAACAATTTACAAACATAGTTAAAGAACATCGAGTTAATAGGAATTAAAAAAAAAAGGTTCTTATAATAAAACTATCTAGCGAACGACGAAGAAGAAGAAGAATAAAACTATCAATGTCAATGTATAACAAGTCATTCAACGTAAATGGCCAAAGAACAACAATAAAACAATGGTGATAAAACAGTTATACTCAATGGCTAATAACGAGGCAGAGTTAAATAGTATCGACACAAGATTAAAACAAAACATATTTCTGGAGACGAATTAACAACAATAAAGCAATGGTGATAAAACAGTTTTACTCAATGGCTAATAGCGAGGCAGAATTAAATAGTATCGACACAAGATTTAAACTAAACATATTCCTGGAGACGCATTTAATAATTATACATGTATCAAATAATCAATGTACAAAATACAGCCCTCGCAAGCAACCCGCCCCCAGCCGGCCCACAGCGCGCTACGATGGCAAGCGACCCCTCTCCTTAATGTGGCAAATACTGAACAGTGCACACAACCAATTACTCGCATATACTCGTGTCGCTCACTCGCACACACACACAAACACACACACGGACAACATCGAATCACTCGCACAGGCTAGGGGTTGAAGTATTCCCGGAAGAGGTGTGTTTTTAGAGAGGACTTGAAGGAAGGGAGAGAGGTAGAAAGGCGGACAGACATGGGCAGAGAGTTCCAAATAGAGGGAGCTGTGTAGGTAAAGGCGCGCTTGCCGAAAGCGTTCAGTTTGACGCGTGGGACAACAAGGTGCCCTGCGTCAGCGGATCTGAGGTTGCGTGTGGGGACGTGTGGCTTTAAGAGCGAAGACAGGTAAGAAGGGGCAGAGTCTTGAAGGCTACGGTAACACAGGGTAGCTATTTTATATGTAATGCGTGCTTTGATTGGTAGCCAGTGAAGGGTCATGAGGAGAGGGGTGACATGGTCGCGCTTGCGCTTGCGCAGCACAAGACGTGCTGCATTGTTCATGATGCGCTGTAGGCGGTCTAGCTTGGCGTCTGGGAGGCCGGCTAGGAGCGAGTTGCAGTAATCCAGTCTCGACAAAATAAAAGCCGAAACCAGTGTCTTGGTTGCGTCGAGGGAAAGAAGGTGTCTGATTTGGCTAATCCTCCGCATTTCAAGAAAGGCGGTTCTGCAGAGTGAGTTGATGTGGGCGTCCATTGACAGGTTACTGTCAAGGTGGACACCCAGGTTTTTTACTTTGGTGCTGAATGTGACTGTGGTATCAGAAAGGGTAAGACTGGATGTTTCTGAAAGAAGCTTTAACTTTGATTGTTTGCCAACTGGCATGATCTCTGTCTTATCATCATTCATCTTGAGCTTGTTGACTGTCATCCACTGACCTAGAAGAAAAAATATGCGACCTAAAGTTCAGTATTTGTCTCTTTATGTGTTGTATTCTTCATTTCCCTGCACACACACTCACACACACACACACGCATACACGCGCACGCACTACGCACACACGCGCACACACACACACATACACACATACACACACACACACACACACACACACACACACACACACACACACACACACACACACACACTCACTTAGATGAATTGTGACGTGACCGTACAGTTAGTGAAGGAGAGAACTAGGTGACCAAGGCTGGCACAAAGGTTGGCACTACACCAAGGCTTCCAGTTCGCGCATGGTTGTGATGCGGTTTACTGTGTTGTGTTTCTTCACAAAGACGACTCCGTCTCTGCACCAAGTGTCGTCCAGCGACTTGCTCACTTTCAACTGGCGAGCTTTACTGGCCACGGCGGCGCGCGTCTTGGTAAGATCATCGTTGATGAAGATCTTCGGCGCGCCTCGGGCCCCCCTGGCATCGCGGGAAGGGAGCGCAGGCCAGCTGGCGTCTGGGAAGAGCTTGCTGGAGTCCACGTCGCGCAGGTTCCTCCGGGCCATCATCAGGGTCACCTTGCTGCGGTAAGACGTCAGCTTGACGATGATGGGGCGCTGGGAGGGCTGGCCAGGGGCAGGTTTCCTCCCGACGCGGTGACTCCGGTCGATGTCCACGTCCTTCAGGTCGACTCCAATGCTTTTCGCCACAATCTTGACGATGTTGTCTGTATTCTCGGACTCGAGCTCAGGGATTGGACTGATCCTAATGCAGTTACGTCGGCTATACTGCTCGAGGTCGTCGAACTGCTCCCTCAGCTGAATGATCTCCTTGTCCTTGGCCGCTAATATGACCCGGAGGTCGGCTATCTCCTTCCTGACCTCAACCGCCAGGGCCTTGGATAAGAGTTCTATCAGTTCCGGATCAATAAGTGCATTCTTGAGCTGTTCTTTTAGGTTGGACATATCTGGTGGTTGTATGGGGGCGTCCAACGCAGTGCTGTTCAAGTACGTAGGGTTAATGATTGTGGTTTCTGGGTCTGAATCAGACATGAAGCTATCACAAGGTCGCTTTGCCTCACCGTCGTCAGATAGAGGAGATACAGCAGGTCGTTTGGCTGTCTCGCGGTCGCGGTCCGGTGTCGACATAGAGAAGGATCGTACAGATATTCAGGTAATGTTTTCAAACGAAAATGTTATCAGCAGACGCCACTGTGACACTGCAAGAGTGTTGAAATGGTATTGTCCACAGCTGGCGACTGAAAACCGTGGCTCCGTGACACGTACGAGCGTGAATTGTCTTTTTGATCTTTTGTTAGATCTCAATGCTTCAATGGCTGCTTTGGAGTCAGAGAATATAGCTATCTTTTGAGGAGGAGTGTTCTTGAGATTGAGATGAACAAGCGACATGCAGATGGCAAGGAGCTCAGCTGAGAAGATCGAGTTTCTGTTGCACAGTTTAAATTTCCCAGTCATGTCATCGCTGGGGATTACAAAAGCTGCGCCAGCCTTCTTGTCATCCAACACTGACCCGTCTGTGTAAACATGAACATGGCCTTTGTATACAGTATCAATGTGCTCAAGGGCTTGTATCCTGAGTAATAACTGATCATCCTTTGTAGCTGTGCAATATTCTGTGTCAAAATTCATTTCTTTCATTGTCCATGAGGGATCACGAGATATGGGGTTTTGGGCCACATCATTTGGGTCGACACTGATTTCACTAAAGAGTGAAGCATTGAATTGAGCCAGTGAGGAGAAAGTAGTGCCAAAGTGGGCCTTTTTGTTTTGGACATGATTGTAATGCGGTTGTAGCTCCTCTTTTGTTGAGTTTTGCACTGTGTTGGCTCGAACATTGTAATCTGCGCAGCACTTACGCCGCCACATGTCAAGAGGGAGGAATCCTGCTTGGTGGTATACAATGGCCTGCTTTGAATGCCTTGGGTGTCCGAGGGCAAGCCGAAGGGCACGACATTCCGCTGACTGTAGCTTATCAAGCCATTTTCGAGCCGACGAGAAGTAGGCCTCCTGTCCATATGATAGTCTTGATCTTATAAGAGCTCTGGTGATGTTTGTTAGAATAACTGGGCACTTTGCCCATGGTTGGGCAGCCAGTATTTTAAGAAGGTTGATGGTCTTATTTGCTTTGCTTAAAAGATACTTTAAGTGAGCAGTCCATAGTCCATTTGAGGTGAAAAGTACGCCCAGATATTTCACCTGCTGACTGGGTGAGACAACAGATTTATCTAGTGAGAACTGTATCTTTTCTCGATCTTCCAGTTTTCGGTTTGTAAAGACAACGAATACAGTTTTCTCGGCAGAGAGAGTGAAGCCATTCTCCCGCATATAGTTCGCAATGTTATCTATAGCTGTTTGCCACTCTTTAGAGAATTTGTGTTCTGTTTTATAGGTTTTGTTTTGATACTCTTTGCATAGAGCAATATCATCCGCATAAAGCGTCAGTTCGGCTCCATGTGTTTTAATTGTCGATATGTCATGCAGCATAATGCTAAAAAGCAGTGGTGCTATTACTGAGCCCTGTGGCACTCCCATGTCAACTTTGCGAGTGGATGATTTGGCACCTTTATAATCAGTTTGAAAGGATCTGTTCAGTAGAAAGCTTTTTATGTATTGAAACATATTACCACTGATGCCTAATTGCTTCAATTTGAACAACAATCGTTGGTGCCATACTGTATCGTAGGCTTTTTGATGTCAAAAAAGACAGCAAAGAGAGACTTCTTGCGTGAGAGAGCTTTCTTAATTTTAGAGGACAGTTTTACAATGTGATCCGAGACACCCCTGCCTCGACGGAAACCGGCTTGGCACAGGGGTATTACCTTTTTTCTTTCCATTTCATCTTCTAGTCAGGATTTTAGTATTCTTTCATAGATTTTGCTCAGATGGGAGGTCAGAGATATAGGGCGCCAGTTGGAAGGGTTAGCTCTTGGTTTTCCAGGCTTTAAAATGGGGATCACAACAGCCTTTTTCCAAGCTGTGGGAATCAGGCCAGACTTCCAGCATGTTGAATAAAAATCCAGTAAAAGATTTAATCCTTGGTTTGGTAAATGTTGTATGACCTGATAGTTTATTGGATCAGAACCGCAGGCGGATCGGACTTTTGTCACCGATGTTTTCAGTTCTTGAATGGATAAGGGAGCATTTATTTTTAAGGAAGGGTTGAGTTCTGGGTCGTTTAAGTCCTGTTTATCCTCCCACTTCTTACGGAAGAGTTCCTGCTCACATAACAGTTTATCTGTTTGGCTTGCTGCTGCAAAAATATCTGCAAACAGTTCTGCTTTTTCAGGAAGGCTTTCATATTTTTTTCCTTCGTGCATAAGAGGACGTTCAGCCTGCTTGTGTCTGCATTTGAATTTCCTTATTTTGGTCCAAATTTGTCCAGCATCTCTGTAATCGCTCACTTTGCTGGACATGTTTTCAAAATATTCTTTTTTTGCTTTGTCTATAATTTTGTCACATTGTTCTTCAGTTGATTTCATATTGTTGTGGTTTTGTGCAGACCTGAAGCGATCATACTTCTCTTTTGCAGTTCTTTTTAACCTGATGGCTGTTCTGCATTCTTCTGTCCACCATGGGCTCTGATCAGTTCTACTGGGTCCGATAAAAGGTTTTGTTTTGGGGATTGACAATTCCATTGCATTCAGCAGGTTTGATCTTAGCTGTTTATATTTGTTGTCGATACTTTCTTGGGACTCTGGATTGCCATCCAAGAGGGTATGTGCATCGGCAGACTTAGTGACAGCGTCCTTGAAAACTGCCCAGTCCGCCTTTTTATAATTGTATTTTAAGGCTTTTGGGCCTGGCTCTGTGTGTGGTGATTTCCCAATAATGGATATCATGATTGGTAAGTGGTCGCTTTTTAATTTATCTGACACAACGCACCAGTCCGTTGTTAATCCGAGAGTGGGACTAACCAAGGTTATGTCAATGGCGGAGGGGTGTTGGTTTGAGATATCGGGTATTCTGGTTGCTGATCCGTCATTTAGTAAGTACACATTTGATTGCGTTATATAGGTGGCAAGGCTCTTTCCCACGGCACATGTCTGATCGGGGAAGTTGGCATCCCACAGGGGGTTTCGGCCATTAACATCTCCTCCGATCACCCAGGTGCGTCTTCCGTCGAGCTCTGGGAGCCAGCTGAAAATCGGGCCTTTGGTAATGTTTCTGTTATATATGTTTAATAAGAAGATGGATGGGCCATCATTCAGCAGAAGTTCAACTAGGTTTGAATGTATTTTTGTGTCGGCCGGAACAGGGGTTGGGTGAACATTGTACTTCAGATTGTCTCTGACATAGGTTACTGTGTACTTGATAGTTTGTGCTCCGCTCGTATCATCAACCTGATAATCTGTGACGGGTGGGTAAAAGAAACCAGATATGAAGGGGAGTTTTCCCGCATGACAGAGTGGAGACTGTATCAATAATACATTGAACATGTTGTTTTGGTTAAGATAATTAATAAGGTACGGTAGAGCAGTGTTAAGGGAACGACAGTTCCACTGCAGTATATTTATTCTTGAATCCATTTCAATCACAGAAGACCTAAAGTCTGTTGTGACCGTTTGATCTGCCCCTCAACTCTCTATGTCATTGTGTTGTCAAGGGGTTGAGACTCTGTTACAGATCTGCCTCCCTGAATGCCGAGAAGAGCGCATTGAGTGGAGAGTATCTTATTTAAGGCTGGTGGGGTTGGATTTTCCTTTGGCTTAAATATTTCAGTATATAGCCCTGTCAGAAGTGTCAGAACATTTTCGGGGCTTTCGTTCGTTTTTGCTTCAATAAGTGCAGCTAGGATGCCAGTGACGAATTTGAACACCTCACCGCAGTTCTCGGCGCTCATCATCTTCATCTTTGCATAGCTTTCTTTTAAGCAAAGATGAAGATGATGAGCGCCGAGAACTGCGGTGAGGTGTTCAAATTCGTCACAGACAGACAAAAGCCGCTAGACCCCATCACAAACAGAACTCTAGAATCCACAGGTTTTGCCCACACACACACACAAACACACACACACACACAGAGAAGCCGTATATATATGTATATCTATATCTATAAATATATAGAGATAGGTGACAGTGTATTTTTCGCGTGGCTATACATTGATTCGACCTTTTCACTTTGACAGTAAGAACAACTTACGGGTGCAAGGGAAGCGTTCTGGACAGCGCAGTGACATTCTAAAAATAGTAACGTAGAAACGGGAATATGGATTGAAGCCACACAAAGGAAGGGAGATAAACGCAAAACACTGGAGAAGATAAGGAAGAGTTACTGGGAATGGTGAAATGAACAGAAAAACCAAAATCGGTTCAGCGCTGCGCGCTGAAAGCACGTGTTGAAATATCTCATCGATGATATTGTGTCCGGGGTGTAGCTGAATACGGTGTCCAAATTTGAAAAAGATCCACTGAGAACTTTGGCTTTGATGTGTCGGTATGGGGGCCCGGGTAGCTCAGGTGGAACCAAAATCGGTTCAGCGCTGCGCGCTGAGAGCACGTGTTGAAATATCTCATCGATGAGGTTGTGTCCGGGGTCTCTCTGAATAAGCCCACCAAATTTGAAGCAGATCCATCGAGAACTTTGGCCGTGCATGGCGAATACACACATACACACACACACACAGACAGACAGACAGACAGACACAAGTCGTATATATATATATATACTCACTCACACACACACACACACACACACACACACACACACACACACACACACACACACACACGTACGCAAGCACGTACTTTTCGATCTTTTGGTTTCACGGGTCTAAATACTGTTAAAAAAAAGGAGAATACTATACAGGCCTTGCTATGTGATACCAGATTTAGACGATTTTTGTTTTGATTTTGTACGCGAGCTTTTCAATATTTGAAAATGGAACGGGTGTACAACCGCCCTGAATGAAGACGCGTCTTATGGAACCTCGATCTCGTTCAAAGCCTCGTGAAATCTTTGATGTCAAAACAACAACAACAACAACAACAACAACAACAACAACAACAACAACAACAACAACAACAACAACAACAAATAAACAAAACAAAAAACCACCACCAACAACAACAGCAACAAACGTAACGATAGAAATGATAGTGTCACGTATAAGTTCTTAAGATTCGTCCATGTTTGTCCTTGGTTTGTCAGTTCTGTTTTCTGACACTTTTATTCAGACGTTTTTATGTTTTGTGTTTTTTTTCCATCGGTAGATCAATCGCTTTCTGTTTTGAAGAGCAGTATTTATTTAGTAACTGAAGTAATAGTTCGTAAATGCACGCGTTTGCACGTGTAAACTGTGCGTTGAAAATGAGTTTTATTGATGAAAACAAAGTGATTTAGCTTGCAGTGAGGCCTTGCAAAGCCTGTCTGTGAGTAGTTATTATGAAGACATAATTAGCATCCACACCTTTAATTATTACACTCGCAAAATCATAGCGGTTTGTTTGCCTTGAATCGATTCTGAGAGAAACACACAGCA
Source organism: Littorina saxatilis (assembly GCF_037325665.1). Lineage (NCBI taxonomy): Eukaryota > Metazoa > Mollusca > Gastropoda > Littorinimorpha > Littorinidae > Littorina > Littorina saxatilis. Next base: position 39,846,914 of record NC_090246.1, read on the forward strand.
ATTGATGCACAGTTTTTGTTCAGATTAAACAAAGGAAAACATCCAAGTGCCAAATGGTCTTAACAGATCGAGCTGTCACATAGTTGTAATTATACAATCAAGGAGATAATTAGACTCAACAAAGAAACAAATTAAGCAATAGCAGCCCCTGGACTCAAATATTCTTTTTGAAACCCAGCCTCTGTGATTATTAGAGTCCTTGATTGGTCCATTGCAATCCCCCGAATACAAATGCTGGTTTCTAATTGGCAAATGTTTTTGGTTTTATGTTTTATTACCATGATCATTCTCCTTTCATTAATCTATGTTATTTTTACTTATTAATTTTGTTGGCCAGAATGAAGTCCACGCCTGCAAAAAACAATTCCACGCTTTCTTGGCAATCAGAATTTGTGTATATAAATCAGCCATCTCTGCTCTGTTGGGACACAACTGACTGTTGCTGCTATCTGACTCCAGTCCTAGCCAAGTGAAAGCCAAGATCACAAGATGAGAGCCATGTTGCTGCTTCCCGGTCTAATGATTCTCGTCGCCTTGGTTACCGAAGGGTGGGCAGGGTTACCACCACCACCACCAGACGATTCCGCCACGGACGCAGACATTCTGGCAGAACTGGTGAAAGTTAAGAAGATTCAGCGCAACATGAAAAGGCTGTAAGTATTTTTCCGTGCAAATGTGTGTATACATATATGTTATTGTCAGTGATTTGGTTGTTTGCTACTCTTACACAGTGACGAATATCCTTGCGATTATGAAAATATTGCATTCGGCAAAAAAAAGAGACGAATGGACAGGAAGAATATTGAAAATGTGAAGTCTAACGAATCCTTTCGAATGTCTAACGAATAGTTGCGAGTGATTGCGAATGTCTACCGATCATTGCGAATGCAAACGAATCCACATACGAATTTCTTGCGAATTTCTTAAGAATGTTCGGCGAGGGATATATTTCCCAGAGTCAACTTTGTGCTGACGCTCTTCGGTGTCCGAACAAACCCCATGTGCACGTATGCGCACGATAAATAACCCAAGTTCAGTGCGAAAGTCTCAGGGCTTGGAAACATAAATATACAAGGCAAGGCAATATTTTATTTTTATAAAACACAACTAAGGTTACCTGAATTTGAAAAGCAAGTTACAATAAAAAAAAAAATTATGAAAAAAATGATATAATTAAGCTCATCACTTCGCAATTAATAATCAGAAATAGGTCAAACTGGATTATTAACAAATTATTTATAATCACAAATGTGTTGATATGACGGGGTTTTTTTGTTTTTTTTGTTTTGAATACACACATGCGAGAAAAAATTTTAAAAAATAAATGGGTAGCGCCGTACTGTGTTGCAGCTTGCGTTCCCCAGTGAGAAAGCAGCCCGAAATTCCATGAGGGTAGCCTCTCAGGACTTTATAAAAAATCTTATGAAATCTTATCTTATCTTGTTGTGTAACCCCTCAAAATAGACGCAAAAATCCCCCTTTTTGACGCTTACCACGGTGGGCATGTGCATCAGATTCTGTCAAGTTTGGCGTAACAGACGAAGTTCGCCAGATAGCCATACCTCCTCTACACTCTAAACTGAAGTGTTTCACTTTTTAACACACTTGTGGTAACCACTTTTGAACACACTTTTACATGTCAACATGTGTTCACATATGAACACTAAAACGTTTTCAACCTGCTGTAACCTGTTTTGAACACCTAAAAGTGTTTAGACCATCGCTGAAGAACTCCTTCAGGACATTTTTAGAACACGTTCACTATCCTGCATTGTCATACAATTAAGAAGGACTTAAAATCACAATTTCCAGCAAAGAAGTCTTATATATTGACAAAAATGCTCAACAATATCTTTTTTGCTACCCTGGATACTGTTCACAGTGCGTGTGTGTGTGTGTGTTTTAGTGTATGTGTGTTTTTTAAGCATATTTTATCAACAAAGCTTGATGTCAAATTGGAATTTTCCTGTGTTTAGAATTTGCTGAATAGTGCTTATTCTCAATTCACGCTGATACTTGAATTGGTACCTTTCTTTTTTGCCGGTCAGTTTTATTGGTTCCCTCATTTAAATAATTTGTCATGTGACCTATGTAAAAAAAAAACTGCAATCCGAAAAGTGTTCTAAATAGCCACGTCAACGCACGGGTTAACCCGTGATTTGTAAAAATGTAAAACGTTTTACAAATCACGTAAATGCGCCCGATATTTTCTTGTCATCTCCAAAGTCATGGGATCTATTAGATTTTTTTCCATTTTTTTTCCTTACTTTATTGTCCCATCGCTGGGAAATTCGGGTCGCTTCCTCCCAGTGGAAAGCTAGCAACAACAGAGTCCCGTTACCCCAAAGTCAAGGGGTCTATTAATTTTTTTTAAATATTGTTTTTCATTACTTTATTTTTTCCATCGCTGGGAAATTCGGGTCGCTTCCTCCCAGTGGAAAGCTAGCAGCAACAGAGTCGCGCTACCCCAAAGTCAAGGGATCTATTAGATTTTTCTTCTCTTTCTTTGTTATGCTAAAAAAAAAATTATTTGACCTATCCGGCCCAAACCCATAGAGGCTCTAAACAACAAATATTAATATTAATAAAAGGCATGTATTACTTTGTGGAATGCGATATTTTAACATTTTTACATTTTTACAAATCGCGGTTTTAGGTTGGGACGTATAATTTGTAAAAAGTGTTTACATTTGTACAAATCACGGGTTTACAGCACGCAATGACACGGGCATGATTGTTTTCAAGTTTGGCAACAACAAATGTCTCAATACATTTTTGACGAGATTATATGAATGACAGAATTGTTTGTTCAACAAGAAATGTTCATGGTGCAAGATTAGTGTAAGGAATCCCTGAAAGAGCTAGAGGCTCTCCGTGTTAATGCGGATAATGCTGGCTATGCGTGTTTTCTTTTTTTTCTCGAAATTTAAAACAAGATCATACAAAGCATTGGAGATTTTTTTTGGTGTAAATTCTGTTATGAAAAAAAAAGTTTCATTCCAAATGTAGTCCTTCAAATGTAAATATTTTCTCATCTTCGTGGATCCTGTCAAAAGATACATGGGATAAGAGTCATGCAGCTATCGGGAGGACGTCAGCCAGGCGTCAGCCAAAATTAACTTCAGACTGAATGTTTCTCCGCCAATTTCAAGCTGTACAATTATCTCGAGGGAGAAAAGCATGTCAAGATCTTGCAACTGATGCAGATTTGTGATGTAATTCGATCGATTTTACCCCAAATTCGATTTATTCGAAAACGCACCGAGCAGTTACGTCCCTTGTATAAGAAAAGAAATATTTTGCGTTGAAACTAATTTCAAAGTTAAAATACCATTTCTCATCACAAACCAGAATCCAAGGGGGGAATACATGGTCCAAAGTTCGATCAGCAGAATTTTGGAGGGGAGGGGAATAGTCAGTATTAATTTTGTGAGATAAACAAAGCCGGCTGACGTCCTACCTATGGCTGCAAGTGGAAAAGAAAACACAGTAAACTGAAGTTTTTCACTTTTGAACACACTTTTTGTAACCAATTGTGAACACTGTAGAATACTATATTATTATTCTTGCAAAAGTAGATCACATTGTAACCACTATTTCGTGTTTACTATGTGTGCTGCAATTGCTAGTAGAGTTATAGAGTACTAGAATGAATACCCGCTTCGCCGGGTAGCCGGCTTCGCCGGGAAGAAGTACTTAGAGCCGTCCGAACTATGGACCCGCCAAGCTTAGGTCCCTCCCAGATTCGTGGAATGGGAACAGCACGAAACTGATTCAGTGGCCATAATGCCATTCCTGACCATATCGAGTCCCATCCTTGTCGACGAATGTAACCGTGTTAATCACCTTTGGAGGCGAACTCCACTCAAACAGGACTGAGCAAGTTATGGCTTCTCAAAGGAAGGCCAGTACATAAAATTACACAAAAGCCGCCAGACCACATCACAAACAGAACTGAAGAATGCACAGGTGTTGATTACATAGAGACACACACACTTACACACACACACACACAAACACAGAGAAGCCGTATCTATAGAGAGATAGATGACAGTGTATTTTTCGCGTGGCTATAAATTGATTCGACCTTTGCACTTTTACAGTGAGGATAATTTACGGGTCCAATTTACGTTCTGTACACTGCGTTGACCTTCTAAAAATAGGTAACAGTAACAGAACGCCGGGAATATCCGAAGACGCTCAGCGCAGTGGACAGCGCAGTGTAGTAACTTACAACTGAACGGGAAAGCCACACGAAGGAAGGGAGATAAACGCCAAACACTGGAGAAGATAAGGAAGAGTTACTTATAATGGTGAAATGAACCCAAAAACGAAAATGAGTTCAGCGCTGCGCGCTGAGAGCACGTGTTGAAATATCTCATCGATGATATTGTGTCCGGGGTGTAGCTGAATACGGTGTCCAAATTTGAAAAAGATCCACCGAGAACTTTGGCGTTGTGATGTGGTGTAGCGGCTATGGTGTGTCGGTATGGGGGCCCGGGTAAGCTGAGGTGGAACCAAAATAGCTGAGGTGGAACCAAAATCGGTTCCGCGCTGCGCGCTGAGAGCACGTGTTGAAATATCGACCAGGTTGTGTCGTGTCCCGGGTCTACTTGAATATGCCCACCAAATTTGAAGCAGATCCATCGAGAACTTTGGCCGTGCATCGCGCACAGACAGATACACACACACACACACACACACAGACACACAGACACTAGTCGTATATATATATAGATATCGCACAGTGTGCACAGCTGGTTACAAAAAGTATTTATCTTACATACGTGAGAGATACACTCGTAAGATAATAATCGTTCAAATCACACGTGTGTATATCATGTAAATGAGATCATGTCAAGCAAGTCTGGCAGGGACCTGTTTTTCCACTGCTTATGATGCCAAAGTCACCGAAACAAACGTCATTACAGAAAAAAATTGCGCTCGCTAATTACCCTCGATAAATTTGTAGAACTAACACGTCACGCCACACTTTCAGAGTGACGTTTCTTTACTTTGACGTAATAGATTGCACGAGGCTTTAGAAGAGATCGAGGTTCCAAAACAAGCGTCTTCAAGTTAGCTGCCTCGACTGCAGGACATTTTCAGTAAAGTACACGTAAATACAGTATGTAGGATAAACAGAATACTACATGGCTTGCTGTGTCGTACCAGATTTACACTCGTTGCTTTTTCAAATAGTGAACAGCTCGCTTTCGCTCGCAGTTCAATATTTAAAAAAACAACTCGTGTAAATCTGGTACGACACAGCAAGCCATGTAGTATTCTCTATGTTCAAAAGTGGAACACTTCAGTTTACATTGCATCATTCCACTTTGACACATGTTGTAAATCTATTCTCTGACTTTTTTCATTACAGACGGAACAATGTTTTTTACTTCTGAATTTATTGTGCAACTAACGCCTAAGTCTATCTACGAAATTAATTCAGTGTGTGTGTGTGTGTGTGTTGTTCTGGGATATTTATATGTCTGTTTCTGACAACAGGTTCACTGGCCAGATAGAGGACCTCGAGAAGCAAGTGAAATCGCTTGAAGACAACGAGACAGATTCTCTGCAGGCTATGCAATCCCAGTTTCAAACACTCATTTCGCAATTCGAGAGCAAAATCGCCTCTGTAGCTGCCTCCGGATCCGGATCGGGAGGAGGTGGGTTGTGTTTGTTGTTCACTCCGTTAAGCTTTCCTATCGTCCCGTGTAAACCCTCATCATTGTACACTACAACTCCCCCGAAAACTCAGGTTGACTACTTAAAGCTGAACAGTAGCGATAAAAGTAAATACTTGGAAGAAAGAGAGGATAGTAATTAAGCAGCTTCGATCATTATTTTTCTACCCTGAATACTGTTCCCTGTGCGTGTTTTGTGTTTGTGTGTTACTGTATGTGTGTGTTGTGTGTGTGTGTGTGTGTGTGTGTGTGTGTGTGTGTGTGTGTGTGTGTGTGTGTGTGTGTGTGTGTGCGTGCGCGCGCGTGTGTGTGGTTTTGTTGTTGTTTGTTGTGCATATCAGTTGAAGAATAATCTGTTTCCATGCTGCAGGTTCGAGCTACGTTCGCTGGGGAAGAAAAACCTGCCCAGACGGTGCGTCGCAGGTCTATGCTGGTGAGTGATAGTTAGTGCTGAGTGCTGGCGAGTGGTTATCATGTAGCTGAAATAATCGTGTTAGACCATGGAATTTGTGTACGTGTGTGTGATGACAAGTGATGCCACAGAAAATCGGGACACTATAGAATACAATTGTATTATTGCTTTTGTTGTTGTTGTTGTTGTTGTTGTTGTTGTTGTTGTTGTTGTTGTTGTTGTTGTTGTTGTTGTTGTTTGTTGCTATTACTAATAATTCTTCTTCTTCTTCTTCTTCTTCTTCTTCTTCTTCTTCTTCTTCTTCTTCTTCTTCTTCTTCGAGGTAGTAGAAGAAGCAACTGTAGAAGTAACCGCAGTAGTAGTAGTAGTAGTAGTAGTAGTAGTAGTAGTAGTAGTAGTAGTAGTAGTAGTAGTAGTAGTAGTGGTAGTAGTAGTAGTAGTAGGAGGAGGAAGAGGAGGGGGGAGGAGGAGGAGGAGGGGGAGGAGGAAGAGGGGTAGTTGTAAAAGCACCCGACACGTCAGAGAATAGGGCGAATCGGGTAAATAAATAACTGAGCGAGAAATGTTTTTGAAATTTACTTGACAAATGTACAGAAAGGTCCAAGAAAAAGCACGCAATAGTTATACATAAATGAAACATCTTCATACTGTGCATCCGTTAACCAGTGGGGGGAAAACAATTCCTTTTTGTTTCTTTTTCTATTCTTTTTTCTACTTTAAAAAACCCCATTTTTGTTGTTGTTAGGTGGGGGGCGGGGGGGGGGGGGGGGGGGGGCTGCAGTGTGTGAGGCTCATCACGTTGCATTCTCCGTGCAGGCGTTGTTGGTGGCAAGCACTACGCCCATGCAGGCGGCGCTACCAACGCTCTGTGTCTGACTAAAGAGCCCGAGTACGACAACACGACCAAACCGGTATACTATGGTTACCTGTACGGAGCGGAGTACGAATATATCGGCGACAACCATGACCACGACGTGCCTTGCTCGGTCTGCGTGGCCCCCAAAGCCACCACCATCATGGTGCCCGCCAGGATCACTTGCCCGGAGGGGTGGACGGCCCAGTATTCCGGGCACCTGGTATCGGAGTACTACGGGCGCGCAGCGACCGAATACCTGTGCCTGGACGGCAGTCCTGAGGTCGAAGTTGGTGGGGAGCCAAACAAAAACGGGTTTCTGCTCTACCTGGTCCTGACCAAGTGCGGCAGTCTGCCCTGCCCTCCTTACAAGGACAACTTGGTCACCACCTGCGTTGTCTGCTCCAAGTAAATTAACCCTCCACGCCGGGGGGAGCTTTCTTATAGACGAATTCCGGAAATAACTCTGTCCGGTTTTCATGGGTTGTGGAAGAGTTACTTTCCCTTGTTTGTCTCGATAGAAACGCCGGGGCAAGCTACACGTCACTGTATCAATTAATCAATAAATATGAGGCTTATATCGCGCGTATTCCGTGGGTACAGTTCTAAGCGCAGGGATTTTAATTTTTTTAATTTAAAAAAAAAATGTTTATTCAATTTATATCGCGCCGCATATTCAAGGCGCAGGGATTTATTTAAGAATAAGAATAAGAATAAGAATACTTTATTATCTCATATAGAAATTCAGGCGTGGTACATAACAATAGTACAAACAAGACATTGATTTTACATAAAACATATAGCACTATATAACAGGGCAGGTTATTGAAACACCTTCCACATACCTCTCTGGACATTCCTTGCATTGTTCTTACGCATTCAGACATGAACACATCCATGTCTCATTTACACATCGCACATTTATGCCGTATGAGATGGAATTTACACAATAAATCACGCATTCACATCGGCCAGCAGATCGCAGCCATTTCGGCGCATATCCTAGTTTTCACGGTCTATTATTCCAAGTCACACGGGTATTTTGGTGGACATTTTTATCTATGCCTATACAATGTTGCCAGAAAAGACCCTTTTGTCAATCGTGGGATCTTTAACGTGCACACCCCAATGTAGTGTACAACGAAGGAACCTCGGTTTTTCGTCTCATCCGAAAGACTAGCACTTGAACCCACCACCTAGGTTAGGAAAAGGGGGGAGAAAATTGCTAACGCCCTGACCCAGGGTCGAACTCGCAACCTCTCGCTTCCGAGCGCAAGTGCGTTACCACTCGGCCACCCAGTCCACGTCACTGTATGCTTGCCTCAGTATTTCTATGGAAACAAGGGAAAGCTACTCTTCCACAACCAAATAGAAACTTGACAGTTAGAGTTATTTCCGAACATCGTTTATTTCAGATTGCATTTTGGCAAAAGTTCGCTACCTTTCTCGGGTTTTTTTTCTCTATCAAATTGATGCTAAATACTTTTGTTGTCAGAATGCTTCGTCCGTATTATTCTGAGTAAACTTGTCGTTGCATCATGGGAAATGAGGCTGATGATGCTGAGAACAAGTACAGGTTTTAACTTTACTTGGTGCTCACCGAACAGAGGCAGTCTGCCATGTTTTCCCTTTCACGACTTTAAAATCGTCATCTGTTTTGCCTGTTCCAAGTAGACCTCGATCAGAATAAACACTATTGGGTAACTATTTATTGTTGATTTTAACATGGTTCCTACGTAGCTAGCCAATGGATGATTAAATGAAACCTTTTTAAAAGCATGTTGACCGCGCCTGTCATCTTGGTCTGAACTTGTAGAAAATAAGAGTCGGCTCGTCGTCTTCCTTGCTATAATTCTCTCTTAGTGGAGTTTTTATTTCGTCTTTCTGTTCTTCTTCTCAAATACCAATTCGTTGACTTTGCTTAAGTGTATGAGATGTTTTCAATTCTGTATGTGTCAGCGGCAAATAAATACTGTCTTTGCATCATCTACTTGCTCGCCCTGCTCATTCCAAGTTGCCTGCTTGCAAGCATGTTTATGTGCGAGGAGAACAATTTCCTCAAATCACACACACACACACACACACACACACACACACACCCCCCACATATACACACACACACACACGAACGCACGCACGCACACACATACACACACACACACACACACACGCGCGCGAATACACACTCGCACGCATGAACGAACGCACGCACGCACACACACACACACACGCACACACACACACACACACACACACACACACTCGCCTGGATAAACATACGCCCATGCATACAACTACACGATAAAGCCGGTTATAGCTAACGCAATCGCAAAGATATTTAGACTTTTTTTTTTTTTTTTTCAAACAATTTTATTCACATAAATAACAACAATTAACAATATCTCATACAATGAATTAAATACAACTTATCGAGAACAACAAGCTAACTTTTTTAACGTTTTGTTCTTCGAACACTCACACAAAAATGCTTCTTATCTGTAACTGCCTAATAAAAATACTTTCCAACGGTAAAAACGAATTTGTTTTTTTATATATACTAACGCACATCTTTCCGATTAAGATAATGTGGTTCAATTTATACATAGTTGCCTTTCTCACCATTAGAAAATGCATACCAAATAAAACATCACTAACATTCAAAATAATCTTAATTTCTAAAGTACGAAAAATAAATTCTTCAATAAACTTCCAGAATTTGTATACAACCGGGCATTCAAAAAAGAAGTGTTCACTGAAATCAGTTACATCACAGCAGTAATTACATTTATTAGTTTCCGTTACTTTCATTTTACACAGGAGAATGTTGGTCGGATAAATGTTGTGCATAATTTTCCAGTGTAAAACTCTTAATCTAGTATCTTGTGTTGACTGATAGGCAACTATCCAGGATCGTTCATCAATTTCTACATTAAACTTTCTCTTCCAAAATCATCCGGAACATGGTACATCTGTTTTCATATTAATAATCTCTTTCCTGTATTCGCTGGCACTTAACACATTTTTGCCGTTAAACAGTGGTAAGGTAATACAAACATCATCAGTCATATTTACAGCATTTTTCCTCATAAATAATGACACAGCAGCTTTTACAACATTATATTCAAGAATTCGGTTTGGCGAATATCCAATCAAATCACATATATCTTGATATGATAATGTATCTCCCGAACGTACAATGTCAGTTAATACCAATACACCTCGTTGTATCCAACTTTCAAAAAATAAAACTTTGCCACTATACGTTATGCATGCATTATTCCATAATAAAATCGGCCCGATTGTCCCACGATCGTAGTGGTTATTATCCAGCCAACATTTTAATACTGCTTTCCAAAAGTGTGATTTCACTAGGTCTAACCCTTTAAATCTTGCACTGTTTACATTCGATAAGAAACATTCAAAATGTTTTCCAAAACGCAAATACATCATCTTTGAAGTGAAACTCCAATTATCATTTTCATTTGATGTAGTAAGTTGTGAAACCCATTGTAATAAAAAAGAGATTTGCATTTGCCTGATATCGATCATTTTTAAACCACCTTTTTCAATTTCAAAACATACAACGCTTCTTTTCACCTTTTCAAAGGCCTTCCGATTACAATCTCTTTTTCGCCACAAAAATCTAAACAATAAGGTATTGACTTCATTCAAAACACAGTCAGGTAATACAAACGCTTGCATAATATACACAAATTGTGAAATTAAAAACGTTTTCACAATACATATTTTCCCTACAATGCTCAAATTTCGCTTCTCCCATGCACAAATCAATCGCTTAATATTCGTTATTCTTCCAGTCCAGTTATCTTCTACCAAAGAAGCACTCTTATCATTACAAAAATATACACCCAAAATCTTCAACTTCTTCTTCCAAACAAAATTATAAAATGTTTCATCACAATGTTTCCTACTACCCAACCACATCGCCTCAGACTTTCTCTTATGTATCCTTAAGCCTGAAAAGCTAGAAAAGTCATTCATTATTTCAAGTGCATAATACATATCAATCTCATCCTTTAAAAAAAGGGTGATATCGTCTGCATACAGAGCAATTTTAATAACGGTTGCAATATCAGCATTATTCCATAACGAAATTCCTTTAATACGTCTACACTGTCTTATTTTTGATGCCAACAATTCAATGGCTAGTACAAAGGCCAAACATGAAAACGGGCACCCTTGACGAATCCCGGCTTTCACATAAAAAAAATCAGACAACCATCCACAATACTGCACTGAGCTAACCGTGTCGTTCATTAACACAGTCACCCATTGAACAAATTCTGGCCCAACCCCGAATTTTTGAAAGGCTTTAATAATAAACTCTTTTGAAATACTATCGTACGCTTGAACACAGTCAATTGCGACCAACAGACCAGGTTGATTTAACTCGTGTGACTGTTCGATTACATCATCAATTAGCCTTAATATTGTAGATACTTTTCTGCCTTTAATGTAACCGACTTGATCTTTCTGAACAATATCACCAATAACGCTTCCTAACCTTTTTGCCAAACACTTGGCTATCAGTTTATAATCGCTGTTTGTAAGGGAGATGGGTCTCCAGTTCTTTAATTCATTTTTAGGCAAATCCTTTCCCTTGTGTATAAGGGTAATGACAGCTTTGCGCTGCGTGGAGGACAATTTTCCATCGTCAAAACTTGCATTAAAAGACGCAATTAACAATGTTCTGATGCGGGTCCAAAACACTTTCAAAAATTCTACAGTAATACCATCAACCCCAGGGGCCGACCCAGATTTCATTTGTTTAAGTGCAGCGAGAGCTTCGTTTTCAGTTATTAACCCTTCAAAGACATCAAATAAACTGAAAGGTGCCAGTGGACGCGCTAGCGCACGCATACACACACGCGTACACAAACAAACACACGCACGCACGCATGCACCCAGACACACACACACGCACACACACACACACACACACACACACGCATGCCCGCACGTATATCTCCTCATTTCACACACACACACACGTACACACACACACACACACACACACACCCACACACACACACACACACACATACTGTACATACACGCATGCCCGCACGTATATTTCCTCATTTCACACACACACACACACACACACACACACACACACACACACGCACACACCCACACTTTGACACACACACCCGCACACACACACACATATATATACACACACACATACACACACACACGTACGAACGCATGCACGAACGCACGCACGAACGCACGCGAACGCAAGCACGTACTTTGCGATCTTTTGGTTTCAGGTCACACGCGCACGCAACCATGCACAGGGCGAGACAAATCGTTCATTATTTATTCCATCTGAAATCAATTTCTTAGGTTATGCAGTGTTGGTTTAGCCTCAGCCTCTAGTCAAAGAGCCCATAAACAGGTAAAAGAACAAGCAAACGAAACATAGTGCGTCTGAGGGACCCGTCTGCTTATAGGCATACTCTTTCGGCTCACTATCATTCAGTCCTGATTGGTCAAAAAGCCGTATGGTGCATTGAAATGGCACTAAAACAAATAAATGATGCCTCTAGAAAAAACAAAAAAGACACGGCCATAAAGATTGTGCCCATTTCTGCACTACAGAGCAAACACACTGTCACAAAGATGCAAACCACTTCGTGACACACACCAGACATGAAAAACAGACGATGACTAGCAATTGTGCTAACCCATACTAATCATCGGTATACATTTACGCATATTATCGTTATTCAAATTTATGTTAGCAACTTCAGTGAGAGAGGGAGAGAAATAGAGAGAGAGACAGAGAGAGAGAGAGAGAGAGAGAGAGAGAGAGAGAGAGAGAGAGAGAGAGAGAGAGAGCGAGAGAGATAAGACAAGACACATTCTTTATTAACGAGGGTATATAATGGTATAAGCAAACAGGTGCTTTTTTACATCCAGCCCTCGCCTATGGGAGGGACTAATCTAATGATAATACGTTATAAAAATGTTGAAATAACAAACCAAAACAACAACAAACAAACAAATCAAAAAAGACTCAAACATCAAAGCAAACAAACAAACAAATAAACAAATACAAAACAAAAAAACAAGCAACCAAACAAATTAACAAAAGACATCCACACAAATAAAGATGAAACATTTTGATCAAATGCATAATGAACACAAGTTTCGAACAAGCAAAAGCGCGTAAAAAGTCTTCGTGAATTGAGGAATAGTATAAAAGAAACAACTACGTAGCAAGTAATAACCATTTAGTACATTTGTGACAGGGTGACCAGTCACCAATTATAGAGTAAAGTTTTGTCATTGTCCAGTCTAGTGTTTGTAGTTCATGTTGCCGATCGCTTTAGGTTTTGTGTAATGCCATTATCTGTTTTAAGTTAAATGTTGAGATGCACATGTCCAGTCACCGGTAGATCCAAAGCACGCTTTGCCGTCTGTGTCCATGTTCTGACTAGTCTTTGATCCGTTGAACTTTAAGGCACAGTAAGCCTCCCGTAAACCATCACAGAGCTCCCCGAGCGTCTACATACAGTACAAGCATACTTCCATTTGAACGCTCACCGAACGGGAACATCCTGGCTGCTTTCTGTCGAGCGTGACACATTTTCAAAGAATTTATTTTCGTGGACTTGCTCCTCTACAACAATGGCGCCTCGTTTTGGTGCTGGAAGGCTGCTATGAATAGTCAATACCGGAAATCACGCCCGGACAGTAAGCCTCCCGTAAACCATAACAGATACTGTCAGGCTTTTGCACACAGTACAAACACCCTTCCATTTGAACGCTCACCAAACGGGAACATCCCAGGTGCCCTACGTAAAGAGCGAGCAATTTTTAAAGAATTAATTTTGCAGATTGTCTCGAACACTTTTTGGACCCATCCTGAACTCAGGTCAAAAATGAGTTACTTCCCTGCTTCGGGTCTCATTCTATCGATGTAAACTGGCCAAAGCCGTGGATCGATGATTATCAGAATGTTTTTGGACCGTGGTGCGTGTTTGCGCTAGACCTAAATTTTAAAATCTAAATAATAAATTGACAGCTTGTTACACAAACATTCTTTAATCATAAAAGAATTCTTTTTTCATCGAGACAAGATCAGTACAATTCGAAGTTGTGAAAGTTTGAAAAAAGAAAGCCCGGAAGCAGGGTTACGCAAGGGTCGTAGCAGACGACGGTTTATGCATATCGCCGTTCCTCTCAACAGTCAAAAGTCATCGCTAGAGTTCTTGTGAACCACAGCCGTTTGTTTCGTGCATAAAAACGTGCTATTGTAGATAAGCTCACATCGAGTCGCATTCAAATGACTAACTGACGACTATATTGTGAAAAAGGGAAACTGGATCACACGGGTTCACGATGGCTCAGGGGTAAGATAAACCACGCAAAAATAAATTCTTTGAAAATTGTTCGCTCTTTACGGAGGGCACCTAGGATGTTCTCAATCGGTGAGTGTTTAAATGAAAGGGTGTTTGTACTGTGTGTAAAAGCCTGACCGTATCTGTGATGGTTTACGGGAGGCTCACTTTGCCTTTAAGCCGCTCTCCTAGAAAGAGACGGGAGCCGGGGAGCCTGCAGGTGTAAGTTGTTACCATCCTGAACTCAGGTCAAAATGAGTTCGGCTCATTCTCTCCTGACAGGGTGCCTTGAGTTTCCTTGTCTGGCAAGGAAACCGAATTTTTTTTTTTTAACATATTTAGAGCTTTTTGTAATGTATTATTGATATAAGCAGATTCGCGATCGTCGATAATGATTATTCATGGTGTTTTGTAATGTTTAAATTACAAAGGAATTGATATGTAAGACAGTTTCAAGCGAGCTATTTTTCGCGGCTGTATTTACTGCGCAAACAACTCTAAATATGGCAAAAAATGTCACGTGATAATCAACCGTTTGGTTTCGGCGCTCACTGGAGCAGACGATTTTTTCTGTAACCAGTTGACAGTGATGAAACCATATATTACGGTCTCCTTCCGGCAGCAGTCCCAAAAATTAAAATGTCGACTTGTTTTGACCTTAGAACGATGTCTTTATCATAACTGTGAAGAACAGAACGGAGATCACTGTCGAAGTCGGCCAATCTGCAATCATTTTCGTCTCGCGAACATCTCAAATTTAGATCAGTGCTCGCGAAAAACATATGGGAGATAACTCTGTATTCTTGTTTTGATAGATTCGCGTATAGGACTGTAGCGTCCGGTCAGAGAGACAACTGATACGAGTTAACAGATAACAGATGATATCTAACAACAAGTTCAGACTGAAACTGAGAACAGTCATTTTTTTGTTGATCTGGTATTTGTCCTTGATTGTTGAGACACACATGAGTTTCTGGCTTGTAACTTGTGTGTTTTACATGTTCTGTTTGGCTAAAATGTTCTCTTTTGTGGTGGGGGTTTCCATTCATTATTGAATCACTGTGCTCAATGAATGAATGTTGTTAAAACACACTTGTCTTGTGCCTTTACTATCTAGTGGTGTTTTTGTGCATTCTGGTAAAAAAATTGCCGTCACTAAATGTGTGTCTGGTTGGAAGTGTACTGTCTTTGTACAATTTAGGTGATTCTCGGTACAGTAAATATACATTTAAACATGCTTTGCATTTCAAAATTACATAAAACAGTGCAGCTCAATGTTGAGAAAAGTGTGTTTTTCTTATGTGTGAAATAAGGCTGATTTCTTGTTTTTGTGTGTGTATGTGAGCATGTATTTAGTTCTTGTGGTGATTAATCTAACGACTTCTGCAATTTTGCACGAGAGAGAGAGAGAGAGAGAGAGAGAGAGAGAGAGAGAGAGAGAGAGAGAGAGAGAGAGAGAGAGAGAGAGAGAGAGAGAGGGAGAGAGGGAGACAAGGATCGTCAGGAGAATCATATAGAGAAGAAAAATGTTTGAAATAAAACATCTTAAGGTGACGTCATAATGTCTCGCCGTATCGAGTTGCGGCAATAGCGGGTTGCGGCAATAACGGGCCGCAGCAACAACGGGCCGCGGCAATAACGGGCCGCGCCAAACAGGCTCGTCACTTTCACTGCCTTTTGCACTAGCGGCGGATTACGTTCAGTTTCATTCTGTGAGTTCCACAGCTTGACTAAATGTAGTAATTTCGCCTTATGCGACTTGTTTTTACACGCATTCAATTAGAATATGAGGCGTGCAATTGTTGTCAACCGGGAAACCTACTTTTCAGACGCTGTTTAATAAATTATTTGGTCTGTACAGTTCCCACCGTGACAGACCAGTGGTTTTAACGTTTTGTCTTGCTTTATGTTACCTCTGTTCATGCCTGTGCGTATATATATATGTGTGTGTGTGTGTGTGTGTCTTTGTGTATGTGTGTGTGTGTGTGTGTGTGCGCGTGCGTGTGTGTGTGTGTGTGTGTGTGTATGTGTGTGCGCGCGCGTGTGTGTGTATGTGTGTGTGTGAGTGTGTGTTTCCTGTTGATTTTAGCAAGTGTTTTTGATTTCCAGCAGCTGTAAAATGGCAGTGAAATTATACAGTACATGTGTGTGGGGGGGGGGGGGGGGGGAGAGAGAGAGAACGAACGATCGAACGAACGAACGAAGGTTTTATTGAGCTAGGCCTTCTGCCCATGTCACAAAAGGAAACAAAATGTATACAAAAAGCAAAAACGAAAAGAGCAAATGAAAAAATAACAACAAATACTAACAAGCAATTAAGAAAATGCGAGAGAGAGAAAGAGAGAGAGAGAGAGAGAGAGAGAGAGAGAGAGAGAGAGAGAGAGAGAGAGACAGAGAGAGAGACAGAGAGAGAGAGAAAGAGAGAGAGAGAGGCAGAGAGAGAGACAGAGAGAGAGATAGAGAGAGAGAGAGAGAGGGGGGGGGATAGAGAGAGAGAGAGGCAGAGAGATAGAGAGAGGGGGGCAGAGAGAGAGAAAAAGTGAGAGAGAGAGAGAGAGAGAGAGAGAGAGAGAGAGAGAGGCAGACAGGCAGATAGCCAGACAGAACGAGTGCGGAGTGTGTGAGAGAGAAAGATGAGGATGCACACACAGAGAAACACACTCATCATTAGTTTTTTGCTAACAATACATTTTGTTGTCTTTTTTTCAAATCAATAAAGTGCACAACTCAGCATGCATTACACAATACCAAGGCTGAACCATGGTTTCGTTTGTTCTTTTTCAAGGCAAACTGTAATGCAGACTATTTTTAACAGCCCTTTGATAGACAGTATAGTCAATGCCAGAACATGAATTATATATATTATAAGATGTTTGATGGGTTGTTGACAGACCAGCTTTTTTGTCTGTCCGAGGGGGAGCATATCGTCTTTTGTTCGGCCTTGGTCAATAAATATGAAACAAAAGTCGATATGCCCCCCGAGGACCGACAAAAAAGCTGGTCTGTCAACAAACCATCAAACATCGTTTTTGTCATCATTTTGGTAGTGAGAAAACAAGTGCACAATCAACCCAGGGAGCCATGCTTTGAAACACGGGTCCCGTGCTGATAACCACACGGGTCCCGGTTTGATAACCACTGGCAATCAAAGATGGCGTGTGAAATCAACTTTCTGTGTTTTTGAGTTCATTAAATGAGTTGGGATGAATATGTCAGGTTTGAGGATGCACAGTTCTGTAGGTTCATCTCGGTATTCCACCCCCTCGGCTTTCTGTTGTAAATATTAAGCTGAGTGATCGAATGTGGAAGCTACGTTTGGTCAAAGCTCACAGAAGATTTGCGTCGTGCAGCGAAGGAAAGAATCGCGATCTTGTTTCCGACTCGGTACCTCTTTGTTTTTCATTAGACCTGTCATTCTGCTTGCCGGCTCGGCTTTGTTTGATGTTTGCATATCGTGTTGCTATTTTCTTTGCTTTTATTATTGTTTCTTATTTGTGCTTCGTTTATTGATACAACGTCTTGTGCACGGGTCAAAATGTGTGTGTCAGGTGTCGTTTTACTTGAACTTGACGTTCGTGTTTCTCCGAACGTCTGTGTACCGAAACACAGATACACGCACTCCATGACTTTGTAAGAAGACATAACATATCGGTAGGTTTCATTTGTTTGTGACGAATTTATTGAAGTAGTTTTGGTTTTTTGTTTACTTTTGCCAGTTTGCCAGTTGGTTTTTGGAACTTTGCAAAGCAGTGTCTTGTCGTCTGTTTAGGTCTGGGGAAACGCCAATGAAAAGAGCCGAAGAATCCTCGAGCGTTTCTATTGGGTTTGCTTTTGATTATCCATGTAATAGGGCTTCCTGCAACTATGGTAACCGGGGATTTATTCCCCGGGGAACATGAGATTTATTTCCCAGGTGCTTGTGAATGAAAACTCGTGAAAATGATGACAAATCAAGATATCCATCAACAGGTCAAATGTGCCACCTGATCGATAATTGCTGTATTGGTCAGTACACATTTAGAATGGTTGCTCTCTGTGGTTAGTCTATTTATCACCAGGTGTTCGATACACCTAATGCACAGCAGATCGCTTAGGGCAACTAGGCTTGTCCCCCCCCCACCCCTCCCTCTTTTTCTCTAGCTTTCTTGGTCATTTGGAATAATAGGCAGTGACAGGTGGATCTACTGGCCGATGTGAATGCGTGATACAGTATATTGTGTAAAAAATTCCATCTCACACGGCATTAATAGGTAGACATGCGCCTTGAGTCGCCTTGTGTGGTGAGATACGTGCGCGATAGAAATCCTCGTAAATAAATCAATAAATAAAAATAAATAAAATTTAGGCTTTTGTCAGATAAGTTTTTTTTCTGTATTATAAATTTTTGTCTGTGCGTCGATCCACTTAAAAGACCGCTGGGTCGAAGATGAGTGAACGTAAAGTAATGCTTTATTTTGTCATACATGAAACGTTCCCATAGCATACCTTTCTCGTTTTCACATTTAGTCAAGTTTTGACTAAATGTTTTAACATAGAGGGGGAGTCGAGACGAAGGTAGTGGTGTATGTGTGTGTGTGTGTGTCTGTGTCTCTGTGTGTGTGTGTGTGTGTGTGTGTGTGTATGTGTGTGTGTGTGTGAGTGTGTGTGTGTGTGTGTGTGTGTGTGTGTGTGTGTGTGTGTGTGTGTGTGTGTCTGTCTGTCTGTCTGTGCGTGTGTGAGTGTGTAGAGCGATTCAGACCAAACTACTAGACCGATCTTTATGAAATTTGACATAAGAGTTCCTGGGAATGATATCCCCGGAAATATTTTTCTTTTTTTCGATAAATACCTTTGATGACGTCCTATCCGGCTTTTTGTAAAAGTTGAAGCGGCACTGTCACACCCTCATTTTTCAATCAAATTGATTAAAATTTTGGCAAAGCAATTTTCGACGAAGCCCGGACTTCGGTATTGCATTTCAGCTTGGTGGCTTAAAAACTAATGAATGAGTTTGGTCATTAAAAATCGAAAACTTGTAATTAAAATGTTTTTTATTAAACGATCCAAAACAATTTCATCTTATTCTTCGTCATTTTCTGATTCCAAAAACATATACATATGTTATATTTGGATTACAAACAAGCTCTGAAAATTTAAAATATGAAAATTATGATTAAAATTAATTTTCCGAAATCGATTTAAAAACAATTTCACCTTATTCCTTGTCGGTCCCTGATTCCAAAAACATATAGATATGATATGTTTGGATTAAAAACAAACTCAGTAAGCTAAAAAGAATAGACATACAGAAAAGCGTGTTATCCTGCTCAGCGCGACCGTTACCGCACTATTCTGCATGGCTTGTCGATTTACTGCCTTTGCCACGAGCGGTGGACTGACGAAACTACGAGTATGTGGTCTTGGTGAAAAAAGCAGTGCGTTCAGTTTCATTCTGTGAGTTCGACAGCTTGACTAAATGTTGTTATTTCGCCTTACGCGACTTGTTTTACATTTAGTCAAGTCAAGTCAAGTCAAGTCAAGTCAAGACAAGCATTTTATTGTTTTGGGCCCAGAGGGCTTTGAAACAAAGATATAACTTTAACAAAAAAAGGTAACAAATCAGACAGTTAATATATGTATACAAATTGAGCGGACAAATACAACAATACTATACAACCAAAATAAATTGGCAATATACACTTCCATACATACAAACAAAAATAAAAGAAAAATAGGTTTAACAAAATCAGGTAAGAAATCAGACAGATAATATGTATACATTAAGCGGACAACGATAATATACGGCCGAAATAAACTGGCAATACCATTATGCCATGCATCTTTTGTAAAAACACAAAACAAAACAAAAGCATGTATTACATACATATATATACCAATAAAGAAACTAGATGTAACGCTAACATACTAAAATCATAACGTGGGCTACAAATCTTGCTAGCTTCATTAGTTTTATCTTAGATTTACAATTCATTAACTGTTCATATTTTAAACAATTTGGGTGAGATCGGTAATAAGGACTAATTAATTTTCTTCTTTCAGACACTATACTTTCGTCGGTACAAATGAACAAATAGTGAAACTCATCACCTAATTCATTTTTATCGCACATATCACACAATCTTTCATTTCTAGGAGCATTAAAAAATCTGTGCTGATGTATTGGCAACTTATGATTGCTTGTTCTAAATTTTGCTAATTTAACTTGGAATTTCCTAGGCAACCAAAGCAAATACCTTTCCAGACAAAAATCCTTTTTATATATTCTGTAATTAAAACACAAGCTGTTGGCATTCACGTCAGTGTTCCATTCCTGCAGGAATTGATTTCTTAGCCTTTGTTTTACAACGTTTTTAAAACCTGAGACGGCAAGACTCTGAGTTGTCCATAAATATGATAGACCCAACTTATTTAACATAGTATTGACATGCGACAACCAGGGCAATTTAACGTTTTGTACATGGTACAACTTCAAATGTAGTTTTAACATTAAACAGGACATCTTATTCGCACCATCGTTCATTTCTTTCGTCAGTTTATACCAATAAACCAGTAACTGACATTGTACCTCAATTCTAATTGGATAACGACCAAGCTCTCCGTAGACCATACAAGTGGGTGTAGTTTTATATACATCAAGAAGCATTTTTAAAAATCGCAATTGAAACCTTGACAATATGTCTAATGAATCATATCCCCACACCTCACAACCATACAGCAAAATCAAGTTGTGACGAAATGTTTTAACATAGACGGGGAATCGAGA
Source organism: Littorina saxatilis (assembly GCF_037325665.1). NCBI lineage: Eukaryota > Metazoa > Mollusca > Gastropoda > Littorinimorpha > Littorinidae > Littorina > Littorina saxatilis. The sequence continues at coordinate 39,868,002 of NC_090246.1, forward strand.
TGAGGGTCGTGGTGTATGTGTGTGTGTGTGTGTGTGTGTGTGTGTGTGTGTGTGTGTGTGTGTGTGTGTGTGTGTGTGTGTGTGTGTGTGTGTGTGTGTGTGTGTGTATAGCGATTCAGAGAAACTGCTGGACCGATCTTCGTGAAACATGTGAGATCCTAAGTATGATATCCCCAGATTTTTCTCTCTCATATTTTGGATACATTTCTTCGATGACGTCATATCTGGCTTTTATGTGAAAGTTGAGGCAGCACTGTCACGCTCTAATTTCTCAACCAAATTGGTTGACATTTTGGTCAAGCAATGTTTTACGAAGTCCGGACTATGGGATTGCATTGCAGCTCAGAAGCTTCAAAATTAATTATTTAGTTTGCTCATTAAATTGTCATTTAAATCGAATTTTCGCAAACAGATTTAACAATGATTACATCGCATTCTTCATCGCATTCTAAATCTAAAAATAGATACATATGTTATGTTTAAAAATGTGATCACAATAAACACAAATAGGTTAGTAAGGTACTACGATTAGAATTTTAGAAATCGATCCCAAAAAGATTTCATCTTATTCTTTACCATTTCTTGATTTCAAAAACATATAGACATAATGTGGTGGTTTTTTTTATGCAGTACAGACAAGCTCCAAAATTTAAAAAGAATACAGAAACATGCACTTTCAAGCTTATCGCAATACGCTACCGCACTAAATTGGCTTGTCAATTTCACTTCGTTTTGCACGTGAAAAGTAAGCGATTTCCTTGCCACGGGGATTGATGAAGCTGTATTGTCTTGGTAAAAAAAATGCAGTGCGTTCTGTTTCATTCTGTGCGTTCGACAGATTGATTAAATGTTGTAATTTCGCCTCACGCGACTTGGTTTTAATTCTTGTTTCAAACAATACGTGTAAGCATGTAGTCCGTAACAGGTAATTGTAATTCCAATTACATAATTTTGTTCACAGAATAACACATGCAGGTGACATGTTTTAATAAACGAAACATCTTAATCATGCAAGTACACATTTATATAGCTAATAATTATGCATACACAAATTCCACATTTAAATGTCATTCTGTATCATGGAAAAAATTTCACAATTGTGGGAAACCTGCCTGAAACGGCAATTAAAAAAAATAGCAATTCTACTCACACATATACCTAAAAAATTTTTTTTTAAACCCACCCTACTGAATTGACTTGTTAATTTCACATTTGTATGAAACATGCACACCATGAGTGCAGTCTAATCGCTGGTTGATCCTATTACACAGAAGATCGCTTGCCGAAATCTTCCCAATATTCATCTCGCTTTTTCTGTGTGAAGAACGCTTTGGAATCCGCATCCCAGTCTACCTTACAGTCCAAAATGGCGGAGTTGGGGACCTACAAATAAAGAGAACGAAGAAGGAATGATGTTTAATATTTGTACCAGACGTGCGCAAAAAACAACAGCAACCCTTCTCTGCTACGTTTACTCTTGAGAGGACATGCCCGGTCTGCTGGAGGCCCCATCCGTGTGTGTGTGTGTGTGTGTGTGTGTGTGTATGTGTGTGTGTGTGTGTGTATGTGTGTGTATGTGTGTGTGTGTGTGTGTATGTGTGTGTGTGTGTGTGTGTGTGTATGTGTGTGTGTGTGTGTGTGTGTGAGTGTGTGTGTGTGTGTGTGTGTGCGTGTGTGTGTGTGTGTGTGTGTGTGTGTATGTGTGTGTGTGTGTGTGTGTGTGTGTCTGCGTGTCTGTCTGTACGCGCCCACGCGTGCCGCATGTACCTTGTCCAGCTTGGTGTATAGGGGGTGGATGTGTTCCTTGACGGGGTTGTTGCTGGCCTTGTTGTAGGCACAGAGAAACGCCCAGCGACGGTTGGGGCCGTCGTTCTGACTGCTGGTGTGCAACAGGTTGCAGTGAAAAAACAGGGCGTCGCCTGTACATAGACACATACATATTTAGTTCTTCTTCTTCTTCTTCTTCTTCTTCTTCTTCTTCTTCTTCTTCTTCTTCTTCTTCTTCTTCTTCTTCTTCTTCTTCTTCTTCTTCTTTGTTCATGGGCTGAAACTCCCACGTTCACTCATGTTTTTCCATGAGTGGATGTTTACGTTTCTGACCGTTTTTACCCCGCCATCCAGGCAGCCATACGCTGCTTTCGGGGCAGTATATATGGTTAAATGGTGAGAGAGAATGTTAATTGGATGGATGGATAGTCAAATTTGAATGTGCACTTGTCCTGGTATAGTTATCCACCTCTCTGCACAACTTGTTGTTTATCACAGGGACTGCATATAGTGTCACAGTGTTACAACAAACTCTTCGCGTGCAAGTAAGCAAGTGAAATCACACTGACCAGGGTCCATCTCCACGAATCTGTGAGGACAGCGCGCCTTGACCATGTCCACTCTCTCCAGGTCCGCTCCCATCTGATCGGCCGAGGGCTGGTGGTCAATCCTCCCACAGCGGTGTGACCCTTCCAGGATCTGTGGGCGGAGAGAACGTTGTAACGGTTCTGTGGGGCTCAGGGCATTTCTCTGGAACACTTTGATCTCGCAGCATAGCGTCCAGAAATCGTTATTTCCTACCATGCTGCGGGAGCGAAATGTCCCACTATATATGCTGCAAAAGCAAAATGACTTAAGATGCTGTGGAAACGTGACGAAATATCCCACTTTGCGGCAAAAGATCAAATTGCTATCATGTTGTCAAAGCGAAATGTCCTGACATGCTGTGGAAGGAAAATGTCCCACTTTGCGGCAAAAGATCAAATTGCTATCATGTTGTCAAAGTGAAATGTCCTGACATGCTGTGGAAGGAAAATGTCCCACTTTGCGGCAAAAGATCAAATTGCTATCATGCTGCCGAAGCGAAATGTCCAACTATTCGGTGAAAGGAAAACATCCTATGCTGCGAAATCGAAATATCCTACCATGCTGTGGGAACGAGATATCCTACCATGCTGCAAAAGCGAAATGTCCCACCTTGCTGCAAAAGCGAAAATAGTTTTTTTAATGTCCTATATTGCTGTAAAAGCGAAATGTCCTGACACGCTGCGGAAGAGAACTATCCTACCATACCGGTCTCCCGCTGGAAACACATACAGTTGTAGAAACATGTCACAAACAAGGTTTAATTCTGTCTATGAATCATTAAACGTTGAAATTACTAACCTTTTTTGTTCTTGTTCCTTTTTTCCATTTTCGTCTATATACGATAACAGAAGTAGTTCATTATCTTAGTCCAGTACAGTATGCATCCACATAATCGTTGTTTGCATTGTGTTGCTGCTCGCGATACATAAACAAACAGATAATTGTTGACACACCTGTAGACATCCGTTGTCTTGACGACAGGGGTCCATGGCGATGAAGACGGTCATCATGTCAGGAAACAGACAGGTGTTTTTGTACCAGTACCTGTACACACAGTCAAACGGGCTGCACATTCTACAGGTAAATGATGTAAATTCAGAACTTTCAACAGGGAGGGGATAAACACAGACAAGTCTGACGGACGGACAGATGCACAAACACGAACAGATAGACAGATACAGACATACCGACAAGCACGCAGACCTATATAAACAAGGGTGGGGGCTAAGTGAGCAAAGGAGAAGGGGCGGGGGGGGGGGGGGGGGTAGCAACGAAGATAGAAGGAGGGGAGAAAAGGAGTAAAAAGAAAAGAGGGAGTGATGGAAGGAGCTTTCATTTGGACAAAATGGAAAAAGTACATGTACTTGGACACTGATACAGAGAGAGAGAGAGAGAGAGAGAGAGAGAGAGAGAGAGAGAGAGAGAGAGAGAGAGGGAGAGAGAGAGAGAGACACACACACACACACACACACACACACACAAACAGAGAGAAATAGATAAAGAGAAATAGACAGAGACAGAGAGAGACAGACAGACAGACAGACAGACGAAGAGAGAGACAGAGTGACATAGAGTGATAGAGACAGAGAGACAGAAACACAGACACAGAGATAGAGACAGAGGGGCAGAAACAGAGACAGAGGTAGAGACAAACAGACGGAAAACCGAGTGGAAGACAGAAAGACAGACAGAGCCAGAGAGATAAAGACTAGGAGAGACAGAGAAAGAGAAACAAAGACAGTCACACATAAAATGCTGCCATGCAAAGTAAGCAAGCAGCTACCCTAAGGAAGAGAGACTAGCTTGTGCAATCATACCCATAGTCCTGATGCCACATAAATCGCCCTCCGGTGTAAGCTTCCTTCATCATCAGCTTGGTGTGATAGTGGTACACCTCGCCTCCTAGCAACTAAAATATACCCATTCGTCGTCAGAGTCATCATCGATTCTAATATCAACGTTTACATCATCATCGCACCGGTCGTCATCGCGTTGATCGTGATCATCATGATCATCATGGTGGGTCACCATGGTGGATCATAATGACCATCGTCATGATATCAAGAGAGGTATCATGTGTGAACTAGGTCAATTCTTCGTCAGCATCCGCATTAAAGGCATTAGCGACGCGAATGTATACTAATTCATGACCATCATAGTGAAAGGGATGGTACGTACTCCTTATTGTCATGTAAAAACACTGCTAATGGTAACGTTTTTTGTTTAGATTTTGTTTGTTTGTTTGTTTGCTTAACGCCCAGCCGACCACGAAGGGCCATATCAGGGCGGTGCTGCTTTGACATATAACGTGCGCCACACACAAGACAGAAGTCGCAGCACAGGCTTCATGTCTCACCCAGTCACATTATTCTGACACCGGACCAACCAGTCCCAGCACTAACCCCATAATGCCAGACGCCAGGCGAAGCAGCCACTAGATTGCCAATTTTAAAGTCTTAGGTATGACCCGGCCGGGGTTCGAACCCACGACCTCCCGATCACGGGGCGGACGCCTTACCACTAGGCCAACCGTGCCGGTTTTGATCTGATGCAAGTTCCCTACATAAGAATCAGGCGTGCGCACACAAGCAAACAAACAAGCAAACAAACAAAAAGACGGACAGACAGACAAACCGATAAACAAACAGGCAAAAAGACAGACAGACAAACCAACAGACAAACAAAATGGTATGACAGTTTAAATAGCATACCAGCTTTCCCGTGTTAAGGATCATATTATGTCAACCATCACATATCTGTCCAGACATTTTTTTGTTTGTTTGTTTGTTTGTTTGCTTAACGCCCAGCCGACCACGAAGGGCCATATCAGGGCGGTGCTGCTTTGACATAATTATAACGTGCGCCACACACAAGACAGAAGTCGCAGCACAGGCTTCATGTCTCACCCAGTCACATTATTCTGACACCGGACCAACCAGTCCTAGCACTAACCCCATAATGCCAGACGCCAGGCGGAGCAGCCACTAGATTGCCAATTTTAAAGTCTTAGGTATGACCCGGCCGGGGTTCGAACCCACAACCTCCCGATCACGGGGCGGACGCCTTACCACTAGGCCAACCGTGCCCGTGTGACGTTTTCATCTTTCGCCGTGTTGATATTTCGCTTCTCGGCCTCGTTGATCTAGTATAAACTCTACACTGAACAAAAAAACACCCTTCGATTGTACTGATGAGCGACCTTGTGTACCTTACATTCATGGGGCCAAATTTGTCCAACCAATTTGTTTTATTTAACTTAGAAATTTGATTCATCCTAAAATGTTTTCCTTCTAACTCAAGGGACGTAACCACGCAGTACACGTTTTCGAAGAAATCGATTATGGGGGTGAAATCTATTAAATTTTACCACCAATTTTCTTCACATGCAAGAAACTGACATGCTTTTCGTCCATAAATAATTTCACTTCTTAATTTTACCAGGAAACAACATTTCAGTCTTGAGTATATGCCGAGGGGGAAATATGTAGCCTACACAGGCGAAAGATGAAATCGTGACACCGGTCTGTCCAGACATGACATGACATGCTGTAAGAGCATCCATCCCCTTGGACACACAGTCAGACTCCACTCTTCAGCTGCTTGTTTGCACCAACAGCTTTATCACACAATCACTAACCTTTTCACAGGTGCCGGCGACTTTTTCAGACCGTGCCACCATTCCTGTCACGTCATTCCCAGGCTGGTTCCACAGACACATCCGACTTTTTCTCTCCGCTCCGTCGTCCATCTTGGAATGAACAAACAGAAAACGGTCAGGTTATGTTCCGACGCCATGTTCCGTGACCCTTTCATGAAAATCTGACTGATCCATGAACTAGTGTGGTTTGCAAAAAATGGCTACTTTTAAGTAGTTCTTCTTCTTCTTCTTCTTCTTCTTCTTCTTCTTCTTCTTCTTCTTCTTCTTCTTCTTCTTCTTGTTCGTTCATGGACTGAAACTCCCACGTAAGTTCACTCATGTTTTTGCACGAGTGGGTTTTTACGTGTATGATCATATGACCGTTTTTACCCCGCCATTTAGGCAGCCATAGGCCGCTTTCGAGGGGAAGCATGCTGGCTATTTTCGTGTTTCTATAACCCACCGAACTCTGACAAGGTTCACAGGATCTTTTCCGTGCGCACTTGGTCTTGTGCTTGCGTGTACACACGAAGGGGGTTAAGGCACAAGCAGGTCTGCACATAAGTTGACCTGGGAGATCGGAAAAATCTCCACCCTTAACCCACCAGGCGGTAGCGGCCTGGATTTGAACTCACGACCTTCCGATTAGGAGGCCGATGTCTTATCCACTAGGCCACTGCGCCCGTCTCAAGTAGTTCAACAGTGCAAAACAATTTGGTTAAAATGTCCGTTCCTTTGTATATAAACACCGATGGTGTTGGGATCATTTAAGCCAAACGAAGAAACCGTTTCCGTTCCAAGTTCACACAGTAGAGAGGGAGAGAGCGGGTGGGAGAGAGACAGAGAGAAGGAGAGAGAGAGAGAGAGAGAGAGAGAGAGAGAGAGAGAGAGAGAGAGAGAGAGAGAGAGAGAGCTTACATCATAGTAATACTTTTTGATGACGTCACTGTCATCAAGAACACCGCGGATTTTCTTGAGCTCATCGTTGTTCAGCAAATTTCTGTAAAGTTGATATGCCTTTAAGCAAAATAGTTTTTCAAAACATTGTCATTGACCCCCTTATTCTACAACTGACCGTTTGTTCTACCATTACCATATTCGCCAGTGGAACCTAGTTACCAAACAAAACCTTAAACACACAGACATCTTTACCGATGAAACAGGCTATTTTGAAGGTTGGACGATTCAGATAAGAAATAGCTACTGCTTATGCGGCTGCTACTACTACTACGACGACGACTACAACAACAACAACAACAACAACAACAACAACAACAACTACTACTAGTACTACTACTACTACTGCTACTACTATTACTATTACGACGACGACGACTACTACTACGACTCCTACTACTACTACTAATACTACTACTACAACGACGATCGACGACGACGACGACGACGACTACTACTACGACTCCTACTACTACTACTACTACTACGACTACGACTACTATGTAGTACTTGTATTATATATATATGTGCCGCTGCCTCATGCAATCGTCACAAAAAAAGCAATCGAAGAGCAGTACATTTCGTACTAAGTATTATCTATGCAAGGTCACAGCCAACTCAAATTAAATTCGAAAGTGCTCGAAAACATGAAGTACCGGTGTAGCACGACATTTTTACTCCACAAAAAATTGACTCCGGGGAAAAAATGTCGTACGAAATTTTACTCAGAGTTCACTTATCGTATGAGAAAATAACTCCCCAAGGAACGAAAAAATTACTCCCTCCACGAAATGTTTACTCCCCAAATTTTTACTTCCAGTAAAAATCTCGAACGCGAAAATGGGATGCGGACGAAGGAATAATGCCAATAAAATTATGTGATCTCGCGCAAACGAATGTCGCGCTACCCTCCCTCCACCCTTTCCACCACCAGGACTAATAGGGGACAAGGGAGTACTAGTAAAAGTTGCGTACACCTGGCGTGGGCAGTAAATTGCTCGTGTTAGGGTGGAGTAATTTATTCGTCGGGAGTAACATTGTCGTACGAAATGTTTACCCGGAACACACCTGTCGTGAAGAGTAATTTTCTCGGATTATGGGGGAGTAATTTTTGTTAAAGGGAGTAACATTTTCGTACGAAATGTTTACTCCGGTGTAAAAATCTCTTGGGAGTAATTTTCTCGCGTTACACCGGGACTAGCACAGTAACCAAAACATTTGGCAAGGTTCCTTTCTGTAATCCAAAATATGAAGGACTACTACCTCGAGAGAGAAGCACATTAGAGACCACCCCTCCACTTGGTCACATGGCCAAAATCAACACCTTCACTGCTAAGTGTGGTGAGCTAGAATACTTTTTTAGGAATTAATTTCTTAAAATGCTACATAGCCTACATTGACATATAAGCTAGGTTAGACAGGCAATAACACACAAAATAAACAAGACTGACCAAGATACACACAGTACAGACGAACAGAATCGGAGGGAAACATATAAAGGCATAGAGAATTGCAAGTAGAATAAATATTTCTGAAGCCTAATCTTACTTGACGAGAATGTAGCCTTTGTCTTCAAAGTCTGCCTTAGTCTCTGGGGTGACCTTGAACTTCCCCTCTTCGTATCTGTAAGCTGAGGTTAGAAATACAGTCAGCTGACCAGAGCCGCTGGTACTTTATTCTCGTTGAAACACACACATATACACGCACGCACACACGCGCACTAACACACACACACTCACACACCTCTATCTCTCTCTCTCTCTCTCTCTCTCTCTCTCTCTCTCTCTCTCTCTCTCTCTCTCTCTCTCTCTCTCAGATATTTAAACTTCGGCCCTACCTTTGACAGACATTGTGGTTTTGTAAACAACTGGTATGAATCTTTGCCGTATTAAACAGTCTCAGGCTTTTCACTGGACAAACAATTGTTTTCCTTGCCTCGAGTTACAGGCTAGGCATTCTTCTTTATCAGGACACCCCACGACCTTGACACAGTATAAAACGTTACCGGCCAATCTCAGTTGATTGGCTAAAGCTTACCGCACACGAAGCTTCACATCAGTGTCGCTGCATGTCGGATTATGATGAAGACACACCGGGGAGTGTGTTCCGCCTGTTTTCAGCTTGTGTCGGTAGTTACTCCCGTTTTCAACTGGTGCCTGTGTCATGAGAACGTAAGTGTCTGCACTAAAAAAAAAATTTAAAAAATGTCTTTTATACTACCCGTCATAAAAAAGTAGGCAGATACGTTTGAGAGCAGATCTTTCTGATGAGACTGTTGATTGTAAAACCAACTATATGACAGAAACGGCCATTCATTCCCCTACCTTATTCAAAAAACATATTTACTTTACATGACGTAGTGTCTATACAGACACCCAAATTCGCAAAATCAAAGTGCCTGCGTTAAAATCGACAAAAAATCTGAACAACTGAAACGAAACATGGTCTGCATGTCATTAGACAGAACAATCCAATCTTCATCCAAAACTGTCAGTTTTGTTTCCATATCTTGTCTAACATGGACTCTATGGCATGTTGAGCGGTGTAGGTATCAATCCTGCCACACGCGATTTAAAGGGGCATCTCTTTTGCACGCACATACACACTTTGTACATCTGAAAACCAAGCCGTACTCTTGTGTTCGAAGCAAAAAGACTTTTGCTGATACGAGTAACGTAAACCCCAAAAGGCACAGGTGTGTAGATATAAATGCTCGGCACATTTACGAACTTTGCTCCAAGAACTCTAGCAGAAAGAAAAGCCTGCATGACCATCCAAAGCGCACACACTTTAATCTTGGCTATTCTTTGGCAAAGTGTTCAGCGCAGTTCAAGGTCAGAGCACAGCTGTCGCGTCATGCACGATCTTACAGGCGCCCGGCACCGGCGCGGAACAAAACGTGCATCACTTGCTTGTTTTGATTGCTTCTTTTGACATAATGATGGCACATCGAAACCCGAAATTGATACAGATGAACAAAGACATACCCAAAATAGCAAAAAGGAATATTTGTACTTCAAGTCCTTGTTAGAGAGAAATGTACGTTGAACCTTCATTTTTCACCCAAATCGGAACGCATGCAGGCCAGGCCTTACGCGCGGCACAACTATTCAGTATAGAATCCATCCAATTTTTGACGCCTGACGCGATAAATCAACCAGTCAGAGCAGTGCATTGGAAGAAGGGCCGAGGGACACAATCTGCTCTTTTGTCAAACGAGGAAGGTGTTTGTGTTGTGTCCAATGTTGTCATCACATTTTAGTCTGCCATTTCCAAATAAATTCTTCCTAATTGTTGTGTGTGTGTGTTTATTATTCTCATAGTCAGGTCATCGTTGCGTTTAAATCACAACCAGTTGCGTACACACAGCTGACTTTGAAGACCAAAATGTCAATCGCTGCTGGTGTTCCGCCTTATATTCATTTCATTGTCCCAAGTTCCCAAACATCATCAGTGGTATAGTGGATAAATAAGAAACGGCACTTCCGTCACGATTGTCCGGGATCGATTCCCTTGAGGGAGTTATTTTTTTACTCCCTTTTCTTATTCTTTATGTTTAACCTCTTGTTATATTGATCTGTTTATGTTTATTTTTTTAAATAAATAATAGTGTGCCAGTATGAGCGGGCAGCAGTTGGTTGTTCATGAGAAGAGGATGTTTTCATGTCACAGTGGTTAGCTCTTTTTTTCATCTTATATATTGTGTGGTTCAAATATAGAAAATTGCATGATCAAAGTGCACACTTTCCCGATTCACTGAGCTTAATTCACATACACATCGTGACAGTGATTCCTTACGTAAGGGAGAGAACTTGCAAACTTTGATGTCAACTCTCGCGGCAAAACGAATGACACACGCAGCACATGATGGACGCTGTGTGTGCAAACCTCTAGGCCACGCAGCACGCATGCATCGTGGCGTCTTAATCCGTAGCGCAGATGTAGTGCCGCTGAAGCGACGTTGGTGAGCGGTACCCTTTAGGTTATTTATGTGTATCTTCACAAGCAATTTGCACTTGTCGCAAGACTGGTAATTCGTGTCACTACCTCTCGATAAAGTAGGAATACATTGATAAAGAAGGGTGACCGTAACAGTCTCTAACTAACTAACGGTATTACACTTGATTGTTTATGTTGGCTTAAAGGAGATAGCATTCGCTTTTAGAAGGGGTTTCCGCTTTGCCAGAGCAAGTATTGCCTTCTAACACACACACACACACATACACACACACACACGCGCGCGCACAAGCGCTCTTCAATACGTGTCTGGTGGGGGGGGGGGGGGTAATTTCAGCAATAGAGTTATGGTTACAGATACATACATCTCAGTGTACCACTTGCTGCGTCTGTCCGTGTGCAGCTCCGTGTGGTCTCGTCTGAAGGTGCTGTTACACGACATGGGTTTTATTTAGCTTCATGTGTGTGTGTGTGTGTGTGTGTGTGTGTGTGTGTGTGTGTGTGTGTGTGTGTGTGTGTGTGTAGGCGCGTGTTTTTTCTGTGTGTGTGTGTGTGTGTGTGTGTGTGTGTATGTGTGTGTGTGTGTATGTGTGTGTGTATGTGTGTGTATGTGTGTGTCTGTGTGTGTGTGTGTGTGTGTGTGTGTCTGTGTGTGTATGTGTGTGTGTGTGGAAGAAAACATGCCTTTCTTTTCTTATCGCAACACTACATCTGACACAAATAGGGGAGAAAAAAAGAAAAAGAAAAAACACACACAAACAGCTGCCAGTCACTAAAAAAAAAGAGAGGCTAATCTGCAGGTCAAACATTTACACGTTCGTGCACAGATAAGAACAAAAGTCCTCAAGTTTTCCTCTTTTGATATACTGTGAAGCCATGAATATACTTGAAGGAATATTGCTTGTTGGTAAGTGACATGAATTTTTGGTTAGTTTCTTTCCTCGTTCGAGTTTCCTTTCTATGACGGTTGAAATGCGAAATGACATCCACCTGTAAACCTGAGCGTAAAAGGCGACTTATGAACTCAAAGGAAGCATGCATACAAATTGCAGAATATTTTGTCGCCTGACTTACAATCTTCAAGTTTGTCATCATTTTCTCGAGTTTTCATTCATAACCAGCTGGGTAACAAAACACACTGTTCCCCATGTGACAAATCGAGGTAGTGAGAGGGTTTGAGCTTTCAGCCCAAACGTGGATTGTCAAAATAAAAGCCAAACAGGCTGATTATTTGATGTGTGGAACTTTTGCGGCTTTAGATTCGTATTTCCGAGGACAACGATTGTAAGCAATCACTATCAAAGACTCAAACCATGTTGATATATAATTACCGCGGCGACTCATGGTCAAATTGCAACTTATCTCTGTAATCGCAAAATGCACAAGGAAAAGTAATAAAACACTGAGAAAAAAAAGGAATATGCCAAAACCTTACGGAACTATGATGGTAGCTCTGTATTTTCCCCGAGTACGCTAGTACAAGGGTCTGGACAGCAGACTTTAATTGTGTGTCTGTCTGTCTGTCTGTGTGTCTCGACTTAACAGCTTATTGCTGGGAAACTACTGGGCGCAGTTCGTTCAAAAGTTGATACACTAACTTGATAATAGGTCCGATTGATCGTATTAAAACTTCATAATGTTACCTGGGACCTAAATGCGAAATAAATCACAAAAACGACTCTTAACGGCGGGCGGAATTCGCGGTGGGATAGAACTGCGGTTCGGCTCATAGAACGGTGCAAGGTCTCGGCCAACCAAGACTATGGCATACTCGTAGCAAAGCCGCCGAATGGTACCGTAAACCAAGAATAGTGACGTAATTACGTCACGGTCGAAAGTCTTTGACGTCAATGCCTCCCTGTAGTCTTTTTCTCTCGCGCGGTGTGTGTGTGTGTGTGTGTGTTCATTTTGTGCACATGTGTTAGTGTTACTGTTTGTGTGTGTGTGTGTGTGTGTGTGTGTGTGTGTGTGTGTGTGTGTGTGTGTGTGTGTGTGTGTGTGTGTGTGTGTGTGTGTGTGTGTGAATGTCTGAAGAGTACTCGGGTCCAGCGCGAGCGTTTTTTATTTTTAGACTGGAAGAAAAGCGACCAAAAATTTACATTTGACGTCACAGACAAGTATGGCGTGTTTTCTAGAACTACTGACGCGCTTTTAAGGCCCTAAAATTGCATTCTACAAATTACGTTCAGAATAGGGATCCCGTCTGTTATTGTGCGTACTTTTGCTCATCCAAAATAATGACAACAAGTCGCGTAAGGCGAAATTACTAGTTTAGTCAAGCTGTGGAACTCACAGAATGAAACTGAACGCACTGCATTTTTTCACAATGACCGTAGTCCGCCGCTTGTGCAAAACGGAGTGAAACTGACGAGCCTGTTTAGCGCGGTAGTGGTTTCGCTGTGCTGCATAGCACGCTTTTCTGTGCCTCTCTTCGTTTTAACTTTCTGAGCGTGTTTTTAATCCAAACGTATCATATCTATAGGTTTTTGGAATCAGGAACCGACAAGGAATAAGATGAAATTGTCTTTAAATCGATTTCGGAAATTTAATTTTGATCATAATTTTTATATTTTTAATTTTCAGAGATTGTTTTTAATCCACATATAACATATTTATATGTTTTTGGAATCAGAAAATGATGTAGAATAAGATAAACGTAAATTTGGATCGTTTTATAAAAAAATAAAATTTAATTACAATTTTCAGATTTTTAATGACCAAAGTCATTAATTAATTTTTAAGCCACCAAGCTGAAATGCAATACCGAACTCTGGCCTTCGTCGAAGATTGCTTTACAAAATTTTCAATCAATTTGATTGAAAAATGAGGGTGTGACAGTGCCGCCTCAACTTTTACAAAAAGCCGGATATGACGTCATCAAAGACATTTATCGAATATTAAACGAAAAAAACGTCTGGGGATACCATACCCAGAAACTCTTATGTAAAATTTCCTAAAGATCGGTCCAGTAGTTTGGTCTGAATCGCTCTACACACACACACACACACACACACACACACACACACACACACACACACACACACACACACGCACACACACACACACACACACATACACCACGACCCTCGTCTCGATTCCTCCTCTATGTTAAAACATTTAGTCAAAACTTGACTAAATGTAACAAGTCGCGTAAGGCGAAATTACAACATTTAGTCAAGCGGTCGAACTAACAGAATGAAACTGAACTCACTGCATTTTTACAGCAAGAGCGTATACTCGTAGCATCGTCAGTCCACCGCTCGATGCAATGGCAGTGAAATTGACAAGAAGAGCGGGGTAGTAGTTGCGCTAAGAAGGATAGCAGGCAGGTTTCACGGTATTGATTTCAGCCATTTCCCATTTTCTCACACTTCCAGTCAAACATAAAACTGTGAAATACTGTGAACATGGATGTTACTGTAATTAATTAGGATCGGTACCACACAAAACAAAGAAAAAAATTATACGCAGAGTCTTATTTTCCATAGAAAATCAAGCGAAACGAAAGTTGCCCCCAAAACGTGAAAATCTATCAAACAAACTTGATGCAAGCCTAACTCCAGAAAGAAGACAGAAAACCACTAATACTAAATGATTTACATAAAGTTTAAACATATAACAGATTTTCACAACAAAGTTCCTTGCCTGAGGCTGTCTGTATGTTTGCATGATGCTGTCCTTGATCAGAACGCCATTTTCACCTAAACCGGCCGGCGAAATGTTTTTTTTCCACATTTCAAGGTCTCCATACACTAACAAAAGTCACATGTTTTGAAAGTGTATTTATGTGTGTACAAGATAAAAACAGATAAGTACTTCTTTATCATTTTTTTAATGGCAGAAATAAACTTATACTATCGATACCCCCTAATTTAGAAAACGGCAAGAAGAGCCAAGATACCTTCTTTCATTAACAAGGAACACTTTTTTGTTCATAAAAAGACACTCACTCATTTTGATATAAAATAATAATAATCAATTGCATACATATATATATGAATACAGAATGTTAAACAAATCTACTTTTATTTTAAGTGGAAAAAACACACAACAAAAATCACGCACATAAGTGACGCACACAAACTGAAGGCTTACCACCAAAGACTGTGGGTACCCTAACTACTCTCCTCACATAGGGAGGGCGGAGATAGAAGGATCCCTAAACAAAGGCTGCCTCAACACGACTTTAGTAGGTAGCCGTGCCTGCTTGGTCATCCAATTATGCCGCCGAAAAACAGAAACAAAGAAGAACAAGTCGCGTAAGGCGAAAATACAAACTTTAGTCAAGCTGTCGAACTCACAGAATGAAACTGAACGCAATGCAATTTTTCAGCAAGACCGTATACTCGAAGCATCGTCAGTCCACCGCTCGTGGCAACGGCAGTGGAATTGACAAGAAGAGCGGGGTAGTAGTTGCGCTGAGAAGGATAGCACGCTTTTCTGTACCTCTCTTCGTTTTAACTTTCTGAGCGTGTTTTTAATCCAAACATATCATATCTATATGTTTTTGGAATCAGGAACCGACAAGGAATAAGATGAAAGTGTTTTTAAATTGATTTCGAAAATGTAAAGGCACTGTAAGCCTCCCGTAAACCATCACAGAGCTCCCCGAGCGTCTACATACAGTACAAGCATACTTCCATTTGAACGCTCACCGAACGGAAACATCCTGGCTGCTTTCTGTCGAGCGTGAGAAATTTTCAAAGAATTTATTTTCGTGGACTTCTCCTAAACAACAATTGCGCCTCGTTTTGGTGCTGGCCGGGACGGCTGTTATGAATATGATACCGGAAATCACGCCCGGACAGTAAGCCTCCCGTAAACCATCACAGATACTGTCAGGCTTTTACACACAGTACAAACACCCTTCCATTTGAACGCTCACCAAACGGGAACATCTGTGGGTACCCTAACTACGTAAAGAGCGAGCAATTTTTAAAGAATTAATTTTGCAGATTGTCTCGAACACCTTTTGGACCCATTCTGAACTCAGGTCAAAAATGAGTTACTTCCCTTCTATCGATGTAAACTGTCGATAGCCGTGGATCGATGATTATCAGAATGTTTTTGGACCGTAGTGCGTTTTTGCGCTAGACCTAACTTTTAAAATCTAAATAATAAATTGACAGCTTGTTACAACATTCTTTAATCATAAAAGAATTTGTTTTTCATCAAGACAAGATCAGAAAAGCCCGGAAGCAGGGTCACGCAAGGGTCGTCGCAGACGACGGTTTTCAGTGCATATCGCCGTTCCTCTCAACAGTCAAAAGCCATCGCTAGAGTTCTTGTGAACCACAGCCGTTTGTTTCGTGCATAAAAACGTGCTATTGTAGATAAGCTCACATCGAGTCACATTCAAATGACTGACTGACGACTACATTGTGAAAAAGGGAAACTGGATGACACGAGTTCACAATGGCTCAGGGGTAAGATAAACCACGCAAAAATAAATTCTTTGAAAATTGTTCGCTCTTTACGGAGGGCACCTAGGATGTTCTCAATCGGTGAGTGTTTAAATGAAAGGGTGTTTGTACTGTGTGTAAAAGCCTGACCGTATCTGTGATGGTTTACGGGAGGCTTACTGTGCCTTTAATTTTGATCATAATGTTTATATTTTTAATTTTTAAAGCTTGTTTTTAATCCAAATATAACATATTTATATGTTTTTGGAATCAGAAAATGATGAAGAATAAGATGAACATAAATTTGGATCGTTTTATAAATTATTATTTTTTTTTTACAATTTTCAGATTTTTAATGACCAAAGTCATAAATTAATTTTTAAGCCAACAAGCTGAAATGCAATACCGAAGTCCGGCCTTCGTCGATGATTGCTTGGCCAAAATTTCAATCAATTTGATTGAAAAATGAGGGTGTGACAGTGCCGCCTCAACTTTTACAAAAAGCCGGATATGACGTCATCAAAGGTATGTATCAAAAAAACAGAAAAAAAACATGCGGGGATATCATTCCCAGAAACACTCATGTAAAATTTCATAAAGATCGATCCAGTAGTTTGGTCTGAATCGCTCTACACACACACGCACACACACACACATACACCACACCCTCGTCTCGATTCCCCCCTCAACGTTAAAACTTTAGAAGACACTTGCAAGGCAAATTTTCGCGCCGCGGTGCCGATGACGCAAATAACTCTCGCGACAAAACGATTGGTCCGTAAAGTCGCGTCATCAACCGGTTCATAAATGACCCGTGTATGAATGGCATTCCTTCTGTTGTGATGACGTGCGCACCTCGTCATTGATGTGACTTGGAAAACCGGTCTGATTTAGGTACCCCCAAGATCTTATGTCGGAATTAGATACCTTTACCCTACCGATCCAGAACTGCAAAGGAAACGTTAATCAAACTTCTATAATCATTGAAAAAGCTAAAAATTTGATCGAGCATGAAGAGGTAGCGATCGTGTGGTAGCGATCGTTGGCTGACAGACGGCATATTACTCGACAAAAAGGCAACAAAAACATTAAAATCTCACCTGAAAAAAATAATCACAAATCCCGCCTTCGGCCTCAACTGTGAAAAGTGTGTAATATGTCACATACGGCATAGGATTGCCCGGAAATGACAACAAAAGTGAAAGTAGCGATCGTTGGAAACCCCTGACAGACGACGGTCGGACATTCCAAGAAATGGACACGGCGCGGAATTTCGCGAAATTTCGGTCATTGTAAATGCTTTCCTATGAAGTACAGACTATAAAGGTGTGTTTTCAATGTCAAAATAAAATCATGTTATCATTTCTTGTGGTAAAATAAGCTTACTTGGTTTATCTGTGAAGACTTAGTTTTTCGGACAGACAGCTTCCAGTTCTCGATTCGATTTTTTGTGTGCAAAATATGTAATTCAAAATTCATATTTGTGCTTTTGTTTTTGTTTGTATGGTTAGATATTGCAGCTCTGCTATCAAATATGACCATTCAGTGTGAATTGAGTGCCTTTTCGTTTCAATTTTCACATCAATGGTTGGCTTCTGTCATGCAGAAGGAAATGGTGTCTGTCAGGATTCACACGATCGCTACCAAACACATGTGCATAAAATGCCAACAAAACAACTCAAACGATTTTTTTTTTCAAAATTGTATTCAAAATGACACATTTGTGCATTGCATATAAAAAAAAACACTGAGAAAATTGGTTCAGCAAGTTAGAAATCAGAGCACATTGTGCAGTCAATAGAATGTCTCAATACCGTGAAACCTGCCCGTACCTCTCTTCCTTTTAACTTTCTGAGCGTGTTTTTAATCCAAACATATCACATCTATATGTTTTTGGAATCAGGAACCCACAAGGAATAAGATGAAATTGTTTTTAAATCGATTTCGGAAATTTTATTTTAATAATAATTTTTGTATTTTTAATTTTCAGAGCTTGTTTTTAATCCAAATATAACATATTTATATGTTTTTGGAATCAGAAAATGCTGAAGAATAAGATAAACGTAAATTTGGATCGTTTTAAAACAATTTTTTTTTTTTACAATTTTCAGATTTTTAATGACCAAAGTCATTAATTAATTTTTAAGCCACCAAGCTGAAATGCAATACCGAAGTCCGGCCTTCGTCGAAGATTGCTGGGCCAAAATTTCGATCAATTTGATTGAAAAATGAGGGTGTGACAGTGCCGCCTCAACTTTTACAAAAAGCCGGATATGACGTCATCAAAGATATTTATCGAAAAAAAGAAAAAAAGTCCGGGGATATCATTCCCAGGAACTCTCACGTCAAATTTCATAAAGATCGGTCCAGTAGTTTGGTCTGAATCGCTCTACACACACACACACACACACAGACAGACATACATACATACACACACACACACACACATACACCACGACCCTCGTCTCGATTCCCCCCTCTACGTTAAAACATTTAGTCAAAACTTGACTAAATGTAAAAACGATGTTTGGTGGCTTGTTGTCAGGCCAGCATTTTTGTGTTGGTCCTCATGGAGCATATCGCCTTGAGTTTTCATCTTTATCAACATCGGCCTTCGGCCTTGGTCGATAAAGATGAAACCGAAGACGATACGCCCCCCCTCGGGCCCACAAAAAAGCTCGTCTGTCAACAAGCCACCATACATCTTATAATGGTCTTGCGTAAGGTGTGACGTTTTGCGGACCACCACGCCCTCCCTAACTCCCCCCCCCCCCCCTCCTCCTCCTCCCCCTCCTCTCTCCTTCCGTCATTAGTCGGGTAAGTGTTCGTTCTTCTTCAGTACCCCTTTCATCCGCCTGTTTAGCATTTTACTTTCCATGACTTTCTGAACCAAACGGACCTTTGCCAGTGAAATTGCTGTGCTAAAATAATAAAGTAAAACGGAACAAAACCACGCGAAACATGCTGCAGTTATCCACGTGTTGTGACGAGAAAGACAACAAAACAAGCAGTGATTTGAAAATGGAGATCATAGCATCGTGTTTTCTCAACTAACAATGTCTGTATCACAGGTGTGGTGTGGTGTTTTACACCTGTCAGCAGCCTTGACTGCCTGCAGAGTGCTGTACAGAGCAGAGCAGAAGAGTGTTTCAGTGATGTCATCGCAGACTGGAATTACACACAGCTCCTTAACCTGAGCTACACACAACTCTTGAGTGTCATCACTGAGAATCCTACCCTCATGTGCAGGTAGAAACACACTTATCTCAAATGTCTTGCACTCTCTTTTTTGTTTCGTTGTTGAAAAAGGCCCCCAAGGAAGTCATTCATTGAGGGATAGCATTGTTTGTAAGGAATACCTTAAAGGCTGCCCTTTTCGTAGCGTTCATTAATTAATTCCTATTGTTTACATGTGCCAATAATGTAATAAAACTGTACCTAAGGGGATATAATAACGATTGGCTGTAGCTTTCGAACACAGACAAATTTATTTCAGTTTTGCAAAGTGGTGTTGATAGTGTCGAATGTAAACAGAACAGTCTCAAAGTGAAAGTGGATGTTTTCCGGAAATTGCGAAGTTAACAAGAATACAGAAAAGCACGCTTTCCTGCTTAGCGCAATACGCTACCGCGCTAATCTGGCGTGTCAATATCACTACGTTTTGCACGTGGAAGGTGAGCGATTTCCTTCACGCGGGGATTGACGAAGCTGTACTGTCTGTGTTGACAATCTAAAAATAGCCCAAGTCCTGGAGAACTGTTGCTAAACATAGCAATAAACTTTATAAAGAATTAATTATTTCTCGTAATTGGTAAGGACTTCAAACCTAAAACTTTGCAGGAAGCTTAATTTATACATCCCCGCAACGATGGGAACCGCCCTGGAAGTAATTAAAATTATTAAATAGGACTATGTCATCCTTTAAGCGTGTGCTGAACTTGAACAATTTACCCGTGACAAGAAACTAAAATAAAGAAACACACACACACACACACACACCCGCACGCACGCACGCTCGCACACACACACACACACACACATATACACACACGCACACACATGCATACACACACGCAAGCGCACACAAACGCACTCACACAGATAATACACAGTTTTGTTGCTATAATTGTATCGCTCGCTGTTGATTGGGTATTTTGGATGACCGGTTAGATTCACAACGACAAATTGTTTCCCGCCTGGGAAATTCTGTCCGAGTCTAGTAATATTTCTGGTAGTTTTTACATCCAATGACTGATTTTGTGTGTGTGTGTGTGTGTGTGTGTGTGTGTGTGTGTGTGTGTGTGTGTGTGTGTGTGTGTGTGTGTGTGTGTGTGTGTGTGTGTATGTGTGTGTGTGCAGTGACTTTGAATCAAAAAAGTCAGCCTTCCTGTGTCTGGCGAACGCAACTGTCTCGTGTATGAAAGTAGACGATCAGATCGGAAGCATCATGCCTGACCCCCACAGGACTGTAGACGGTGTGGAGTACCTCTGTAACCATACTCAAGGTCAGAATCAACAAGTCGCGTGAGGCGAAAGTACTACCTTTAGTCAAGCTGTCGAACTCACTCGAAACTGAACGCATTGCATTTTTTTCACCGAGACCTTATAGCATCATCAGTCCCCCGCTCGTGGAAAAGGCAGTGAAATTGACAAGCCAGTGTAGCGCGGTAGTGGTTGTGCTGAGCAGGATAGTACGCTTTTCTGTATCTCTATTCTTTTTAACTGTCTGATCTTCTTTTTAATCCAAACATAACATATCTATATGTTTTTGGAATCAGGAACCGACAAGAAATAAAATGGCATTGGCTTTAAATTGATTTCAGAATTTATTTTTATTAATAATGTTCATATTTTTAATTTTCAGAGCTTGTTTTTAATCCGAATATAACATATTTATATATTTTCAGAATCAGAAAGTGATGAAATCCTTTTTTGGATCGCTATATAAAAATAATTACAACTTTCAGATTTGTAATGACCAAACTCATTAATTAATTTGTAAGCCTCCAAGCTGAAATGCAATACCAAAGTCCGGCCTTTGTCGAAAATTGCTTGACCAAAATTTCAATTAATTTGATCGAAAAATGAAGGCGTGACAGTGCGGCCTCCACTTTCACAAAAAGCAGGAAATGACGTCATCAGAGACATTTATCGAACAAAAAGAAAAAAATTCTGGGTATATCATACTCAGAAACTCTCATGTAAAGTTTCATGAAGATCGGTACGGTATAGTAGTTTTCTCTGAATCGCTCTACACATACACACACACAGACACACATATACCACGACCCTCGTTTCGATTCCCCATCTATGTTAAAACATTTAGTCAAAACTTGACTGAATGTAAAAAAACAAGAAAGGTAAGTTATTGGAAAGTTTAATTTATGACAAAACATTAAATTCCCTGATCTTCGACTCAGCGGACGTATAATACAGAAAATAAACTTACTTGAGAAAAATGGTACAGAAACTCGATCAGATGACACAAGGGAGGCAATGATAATTTTAATTATTTTCAAAACTATGAAAATCAAAGATTACATTTCCCCCGAAAGTGGCGTATGGCTGCCTGAATGGCGGGGTCATACATGTAAAAACCCACTCGTGCAAAAAAAACCATACATTAACGTGGGAGTTTCAGCCCATGAACAAAAAATAATAATAAGAAGAGAAACATTGCATCTTTTTAATTTTGAATTTTGGAACATTGGCAGTCTATTTGTGTTCGGATGTCATCCTCAAGGTCAGTTTCACACACGATGAGTGCTATTTTCTGTTACAATGAATTGTTTCCAGCGTTTGCAGTTTGAGCGCTGTAGACGTACATTCTCACAAATCAAAAACCGAAAAGAGTCTCCCGGAAACCGTCACCTTTTAACTTATCCGTTTTTGAACTCTCGTAATTCTTCCTCCTTTGTGGGACCGTATTTTCAGACATTTTGGAAGTTCTTAACAGAGCGCTTGAACTTTAGCTTACGGGCTCGTATGACAAATGTCCAACCCATTTCAATTCACTTTTGTCAACTAAACAATGTAGAAGTCGCTCTGAAGTTGGCGAGGCAAAATCGGGGAGAATTTGCTCATGTGGACACACCCCCCCCCCCCCCCCGCCCCCACCACCCCCCACCACCCCCCACCCCCCCCAGCCCCCCCCCCCCACCCCCCATCCCTATGTTTAGACGACTCTCGTCCGACTGGAAATACTTAGTTTGGAGATGGAGTGCTTAAGAATGTAAACCCATTAGTGATTTGTTTACAGGAGGGGGGGGGGGGGAGGGGGGGGGGGGGGCAAAGGGGTTGGCTCATAACTTGAACTTTCCTTGAAAGACGTTTTTGTGATTTTCAATACAGATGTGGATACGGAGTGCGTGAAAGACACACAAGACGCTGACTACCAGTGCATAGAGAGCAGAACAACAGTGTCCAACTTTACCTTTACCAGTGTGCAAGCACACATTTGCGAGTAAGTCCACTAACTTACTTGAGAAATACATTTAAACGTAGTATCGTTTCATTTTATGGATTAGTCACTCAGTCAAAAGATGAAAATTTGACCAAACATTTTTTTTTCTTTAAAGTTTAAAAAAGACCTAAAGATGTCGTTATAGTTATCGAATTACTTCAGACAGCTATATCATTCTCCGATTTTGTTGTTATCGCTAAGTACACCATGTTTTAATGTCTATCAATTTTCACAAATTTCATTCACATGTATTTTGATTTACAACGACATAGCACTCCTAATATAAAATATTATTCAACTTTCTACGAAGGTATCGTTCTGATACATATGAAAAGCCTTGTATGACTCCCGAGCGGAAAACATGTGCAGGGTTTTCGCAACCTTCCGGGACTGCAGGAGCGAGACTCTGGGCCGGTGTGCACGAAACACGAGGGATGTGTATGTGAACTACATAGAGAACTACCTCACTCCTCCCGAATGCCGCTCACGTGAGTCTTGAGAAATAAGATTACTACATTACAGCCCCTGAACAGGTCAACTTTATGTGCAGACTCAGAAACATGTCCCACTCCCGTGTCACTACAATGGTACGTAAAAGACCTCGGTCATTCTGCCAGAAATGCAGGTGGCTGATTACACACACACACACACACACACACCGTCACACAGACACACACACACACAGACACACACACACACACACAGACACACACACACACACATACACACACACATACACACACACACACACAGACACACACAGACACAGACACACACACACACACAGACACACACACACACACAGACACACACACACACACACACACACACACACACACACACACACACACACACACACATACCTGGGTCGCGCGACTCTTGTTGCTGCCAGCATTCCCCTGGGAGGAAGCGACCCGAATTTCCCAGCAAAAGGATAATACTGTATACAGTAATTAAAATGAAATAAAATGAAACCCTGGGGGAAGAATTAAGACGTGACTGTATTCAGCTTACATCAAGACCTTAACATAACCATGAATCAGTCAATCATTACAAAGCATGCAAGTTCTGAGACAAGCAGACCCGTATTTCGTCAAGAGTTGCCAGTCTTACCACATGGCCCCACGACAAATATTAATAACAAGATGTAATGTGTCTCTGCTAATGGTAACGAGTACATATGTGTGTAGTTGTGGTGTGTGTGTGTGTGTTTGGTTCTGAGACAAGCAGACCCGTATTTCGTCAAGAGTTGCCAGTCTTACCACATGGCCCCACGACAAATATTAATAACAAGATGTAATGTGTCTCTGCTAATGGTAACGAGTACATATGTGTGTAGTTGTGGTGTGTGTGTGTGTGTTTGCGCGTTGGTTGGGATTATGGATGTAATTTGTAAAACAGATGTGACAGTAATAATGGAGTTCACATTGAGGTTAGTTTGAAATGGAACACACGCAAGTTTTTGAAAAAACAATATCAAATTTTGAACCATGAGATCTTTATTAAATAATAAACTGAACATCAGCAAAACATCAAAGCAATTATTAATAAGGTTTGAAAAGCTTGACTTACTTATTATGTTAAATAGTGGATTGAAGGCTGAAAACCTCATTTACAAATTACAACTGAGATGGAGAGGGGGGGGGGGGGGGGGGGGGGGGAGTGCTGAAAGTGTGGATGAGAATACAAAAAAATGGTGATTGACAACAGGGAGGTTAAGATACAATGAAGGTTTTTTTGCAAGGAGAAATCACTGTTTGAAACTTAATATTTTACATTTTAAGAATAAGAGTTTTGGATTGGTTGAATAACTCGACCCCTCAATAAATAGTAGAGCATAGTGCAATTTCATGTTGGCATCTTCTCCACTCAGTGAAAGCTATAACCCAAAGACTGAAGACCAAAGTGCTTTACCCCACTTCTGACCCGAATCACCCCCTTCCTGCTAGGTACACGTGCACTCAAGTTAACCTCTGCTTTGACCTGTGTGCCAGGAGTCGGATGGGAGAGAGAGAGAGAGCGAGAGCGAGAGAGAGAGAGAGAGACACACACACACACATAGACAGAGACAGACATAGAAAGACAGAAGCGGAGAGACTCAGAGGGAGACACAGACAAAGACATACATACAGAGAGAGAGAGAGAGAGAGAGAGAGAGAGAGAGAGAGAGAGAGAGAGAGAGAGAGAGAGAGAGAGAGAGAGAGAGAGAGAGAGAAAACCTGTAACTGATCTCGTGAGAACGGTAACAAAACGAGCCATGTCAGTTCTCCGAACGCATTGCAATAGATGACCGCTCCTGCGGCCATCAAAAAGCGAATACAGTGGAGCAAAATTTCAAAAGACGATGTTCGGAAATAACTGTGTCGGGCTGGTATGGATTGTAACAGAGTAAGTATTCCTGCATTTTATGAGTCGAACTTTCCCACGTGACATTATAGGCCAGTCACTAGCGAGGGGTGTGTTTGACACACGTGGACAAGGAGCACGTGTAGAAATCTTTCACAATTCTTATAAACCCGAGAGAGTTAATTCCAGACTGCACAAACCGCTGAGGAAAAGTCCCAACATCGATCACCTCTATTTCAACGTGTGTACAGTGGAACCCCCCTTTTAAGACTCCCTCCTTTTAAAGACCTTGTATTCACAGACTTTCTGTTTATAACCTCTGTAAAAATGACCCCCATTTTTGAGGCCCCCTCCTTTTTAAGACCCGATTTTCTCAGATTGTTTGGGGTCTCAAAAAATGGGGGTACGACTGGTTAATGTCCTAGGGTAGTTTAACATATTCTAATCGGCGAACTGATGGGTTTCAGGTCCGCCACAAGGTGTCCAGAATGGGAGCAGTGTGGAGCAGGACTGTAGCCCCTTGACCACCAGTCAGGAGACGGACAACTGTTACGGTCAGCTCAGTCACACACTAGAGGTTGGCGTGCCTCGGGTTCTGGACATCGTCCTGGCTGATCCGGCCATCCTTTGCAGGTAATCAAACACAGAGAGACTCAGAGACAAAGAGACAGGAACAGACCTGACAGAGAGAGCGAGAGAGAGAGAGAGAGAGAGAGAGAGAGAGAGAGAGAGAGAGAGAGAGAGAGAGAGAGAGAGAGAGAGAGAGAGAGAGAGAGAGAGAGAGAGAGAGAGAGAGAGAGAGAGAGAGAGAGAGAGAGAGAGAGAACGAACGAACGAACGAACGAACGAACGAACGAACGAACTTTATTACTCAAGGATGGAGATTTTAGGCTCACGCCTAGTCTTACAATCTGTCCCTGCTAAACTAAGACATAAAGATAAAGACAATAAAAGGACAATTGTCAATCGCAATCATACAGTATTACTAACTACAACATTACCTATACGACTACATAATGCATAATAGAACATTGAAATGTACATGTATATCAAGATAATACAAAGGAAAAGAAAATTCGACTCGCACACACACGCGCGCCGCATGCCTGCAATCACGTTCGCACTCAATACAACACACACACTCACACAAACACACACACACATACATACACACACACACACACACACACACACACACACACACATACATACACAGACACACACGAACACACACACATACACATATGCGCACACACACATACGCACACACACATACACACACACACACACACACACACACACACACACACACACACACACGCACACGGACACACACACACAACAACAACTTCATCATCATCATCATCATCATCATCGTCGACATCATTATCATCATCAACAAAATATATAGAGGTTAGTGATAGCAATGCATTCTTGCTAGAAACAGCTTCAGAATGTAACTGTTCGTGACAACAGATATTTGCGAAGCTGCGCTTTGAAGTGTTTAATCGTGCTTGACCCCTTTATCTCACATGGTAGCGAATTCCAAATTGTTGAGCCCGAAAACGCTAAACTGGTTTTATATAAATCAATACGGGGTAGCGGGGAAATTAATTTGTTTGAGCCATATCTGTCTGTTGCTTTCTGAAATAATGATCGCATGTACTGTGGGGTCTCGTTTATTTGTACCTTAAACATTAAAAGAGCCTTATTAAATAATAACTGATCTTTAAGTGATAGAAAATTAAGGCTGCTAAGCTTTTGATCTGTTGATGTTTGTGGACCCGGCATGATAAGTTTAGCTGCGCGACGGTGAAGAGAATTGACTTTTTTTAAGTGAACATCGCTACAACCATCCCAAAGTGTAGATGCATAATTCAGATGAGGTAAAATATGACCAAAATAAAACAACTTGAGTGCTGAGGTATCAGCGTAATGCTTTAATTTGGAGAGAAGGAACAAGTTTTTAGATAAGGTTTTGGTAACACGGTTGAGGTGGGACTGCCACTTTAATTCAGCGTCTATGGTGACCCCGAGAACACGATGGCTGGTTACTTGCTCAATGGGTGACTCATTTAAACTGAGATGAAGATTCAGAGGAGCGAGTTGGTGTTTCTGTCGTGTTGTGATCACCATGCATTTAGTTTTGCCTGGGTGTATAATCATTGAGTTTTGTTTACACCAATCAAATATGTTGTTCAAACTCGTTTGAAGAGAGGTTTCAATAGATTGTAAACTTTTACCGGACGTGTAAAGAGACGAGTCGTCTGCGAAAAGGTCATTAATAACCGTCTTGTCTGATATATAGAGTGGTAGATCGTTAATGTAAATGCAAAATAAAAGTGGGCCCAAAACTGATCCTTGTGGGACGTCGAGAGAGAGAGAGAGAGAGCGAGTGAGCGAGCGAGCGAGCCTATATATATTATTATATAAAACATCAGACGTTGTAAAAGATACAATTGAAAGTCAGCAGAGACTTTCTTATATCCAGTTATACAGACTTTGAGACAGGCTCAGACACAAAGAGACTGAGGTCCATCTACAAACACACAGACACAGACACGAGGAAACAGACACAGGTAGGCAGACGGGTAATCAGGCACACACATACACACACACACACACACACACACACACACACACACACACGCACACACACACACACACACACACACACACACACACGCACGCACGCACACACACACACACACACACACACACAACCACACACACACAAGCACACACACACACACACACAAATACACAAACACACGCACACACACACGCACACACACACACACAAACACACACACGCACACACACACACGCACTCACACACATTTCCTTACCCTCTCACTCTCTCTCCGCCCCATCCCTACTCTCCCCCCTCTCTTTCTCTCTCTCTCTCTCTCTCTCTCTCTCTCTCTCTCTCTCTCTCTCTCTCCCCCCCTCTCTCTCTCTCTCTCTCTCTCTCTCTCTCTCTCTCTCTCTCTCTCTCTCTATCTATCTATACAGTGCTTATTCTGTTACCCTAGTAAAATAAATTTCAATTCAATTCAATTCAATTCTCTGTCTCTGTCTGTCTGTCTGTCTGTCCGTCCGTCTGTCTGTCTATCTGTCTATCTGTCTGTCTGTCTGTCCGTCCGTCCGTTCGTCCGTCTGTCTGTCTGTCTGGCTGGCTGGCTGGCTGTCTGTCTCTCTCTCTCTCTCTCTCTCTCTCTCTCTCTCTCTCTCTCTCTCTCTCTCTCTCTCTCTTTTACATACACGCAAGCACACGCGAACTCACGAGAGACAGTCAAAGACAGACACAAATTCACACGGGAGACACATACACAGACACGTGTACTTATGATAGTAATACTTTTGCAGACATTTGAAGGCGTTCCAAAATGCGACCAATTGTGCGGGAAATATTTCCAAGATCTGCTTCTCGACTGGTCAACAGTCGGACATTCAACCCGATTTTGACATCCTGACATCGGCCATGGATCACATGTGTGATCATATTGACGGTAATGGCGTACTTCGTCCTTCCTTCCTTCCTTTCTCTCTCCCTCCCTTCCTTCTTTCCTGCTGAAGACTTTATGATCATTCAAGGACAGAGAATATTATGAACTAGCAGTTAAGCCCGGCTTCGCCCGGGAGTAAGCGGAGTCCTGTAGCAATTTAAGACGCTCGCTATCCCATT
Source organism: Littorina saxatilis (assembly GCF_037325665.1). Lineage (NCBI taxonomy): Eukaryota > Metazoa > Mollusca > Gastropoda > Littorinimorpha > Littorinidae > Littorina > Littorina saxatilis. The sequence goes on from NC_090246.1 coordinate 39,896,807, forward strand.
ATCATTAGCTTTACCTCCTTTGTTTGGATACAAAAAAAGAGTTATCTCCCTTACCTTCTAGAAATTTCCGGACCTGTCCAGTTAATTTTTCTTTCTTCATTTCTTCCCCTCATAGGAGCAATAGCGAGTCTCTAATATCACTGGCATGATGTGCTTGCTACAGGTGAACAGTAGGCACTGAACTGGTCTTGCACCATATAGGCTGTATTCAATAAATGGGAGGTCCATAATCTGAGAAAGGAAACAATGAATCAAGAAACTAAAACCCAGGTGCACATCTGCGGCACCTAGGGAGTGTACGTGCACACTATCTTGTTCCTGCCTCTTGCCATCTCAGAGGTATGGCGACCACAGACAAAAAAGAGTTATCTCCCTTACCTTCTAGAAATTTCCGGAACTGTCCAGTTAATTTTTCATTCTTCATTTCTTCCCCTCATAGGAGCAACAGCGAGTCTCTAATATCACTGGCATGATGTGCTTGCTACAGGTGAACAGTAGGCACTGAACTGGTCTTGCACCATATAGGCTGTATTCAATAAATGGGAGGTCCATAATCTGAGAAAGGAAACAATGAATCAAGAAACTAAAACCCAGGTGCACATCTGCGGCACCTAGGGAGTGTACGTGCACACTATCTTGTTCCTGCCTCTTGCCATCTCAGAGGTATGGCGACCACAGACAAAAAAGAGTTATCTCCCTTACCTTCTAGAAATTTCCGGAACTGTCCAGTTAATTTTTCATTCTTCATTTCTTCCCCTCATAGGAGCAATAGCAAGTCTCTAATATCACTGGCATGATGTGCTTGCTACAGGTGAACAGTTATCTCCCTTACCTTCTAGAAATTTCCGGAACTGTCCAGTTAATTTTTCATTCTTCATTTCTTCCCCTCATAGGAGCAACAGCGAGTCTCTAATATCACTGGCATGATGTGCTTGCTACAGGTGAACAGTAGGCACTGAACTGGTCTTGCACCATATAGGCTGTATTCAATAAATGGGAGGTCCATAATCTGAGAAAGGAAACAGTGAATCAAGAAACTAAAACCCAGGTGCACATCTGCGGCACCTAGGGAGTGTACGTGCACACTATCTTGTTCCTGCCTCTTGCCATCTCAGAGGTATGGCGACCACAGACAGACAGACAGACAGACACTCTCTTTTATTATATGTATAGATAGATAGATAGATACCTCCGATCTGATTGTTTGCCATTCAAACAAAGCTTGTTGCCTTGACTGCAACCAGTAACTAGCCTGCCACTATGAATATCAAATACATAAAATAATGTCTTCACACCACAATAAAGTGAAAGTGTTAAACCGTGCTGTACATGCGTTTTGGGCGGTTTTGCTTCGTCGTGTTCTAGCATGAAGAGTAAGCTATTCGTGATCAAAAATGTAAAGAACAAATATTGTACATCAAACATCAAACAGTTTTGATGCAAGACAAGTCACTCGATGTTTGTTCTTCATTTTGAAAAGGCCATTTTTAATTCAGCTGGTCGGACAGTTTGACTAACCAAAAGAGTGGATGGTGCTTTACTGGATCCCTTGTGATCCTTCAAATGGCAAACTATGACGGTACGCCGTTTTCACTGTGTGTCGGTACCATCAATACTTCACAATACGTGTAATAATATGCGATATCGATATTATCCTTCTTGTTCTAATTATTGACTTTGCGCAGTCTGTTTAATAATTGGACTACTTGCATAACGCTACCCGTACTGTTCTAGTGCTGATTATGACGAAGGAACCGAGATTATTCGCATTAGACATTTTCTCGAACTTGTAGAGATCGACGTCTTGGTTTGTTTTTGTCTGCTTCGATTCTCATTAAAAGCACAGTTGTGTGTGTTGGATACAGACGTGGACTCCGCGTGCATCAAGAGGAAACATGCAGTTGACCTTCCGCCCTGTGTCACCTCCAAAGCCAGAGCGGCTGGCAAGCATCCATCGTTTGACGACTTTTTGAGTGCCAGGTTTCTCTGTTGGTATGTGGAACTTCTTGTTAAGCCTGATATTAATTGGGCGAAGACGACTTCCCGAAGTCTACTTCATGAAGCTCGCTGCTCGAAGCTTTGACGCTGAATTGTCGGTAAAAATACTGCGCAAAGTCAACTTCGGGCACAATAAAGGACAGTTCTTACGTTTCAGTGTGATATTTGCTGTACACTTTTCTGTGTGATGTTTTTGCCGTGCTCAGTCGGGGTGATATTGGTCGTGTCTGATCCACCCTTTTTTTTTTTTAAAGAGGATTTCAATGCCTTTCTGTGAAATTGTGTACAATCCAGGAGCATTGAGACAACGCTGGGCTGTTTGAGTGAGGTGCTGGACTCGTGTTCCGGGCAAACCAGGAAGATCTACCTTCACTTCGCTCACGACTATCTCACTTTGCCCACCTGTGAGAACTTCACCACAAGTAAGAATTATGCAACTACTTAAAAGTTCAGTCCTTCCCGTGTAAACGATTCGACTCACCAAGGACTAGTGGTTTAATTGTGTATTGTGTGCGTGCGTGCGTGCGTGTGTGTGTGCGTGAGTGTGGAAAGTTATGATATGAATTCCCACGCTGCATGCACATAAAGCAGCCAGGCAGTTGATGTCTGGTGTCGTGTGCAAAACGTTGAGGGATGGTCTTATATACCATGTAAAAGCCCATAGGCAGACATGATAAGGTGAGACGAACTATTTACACATGAAGGACAGTGCTTTCATTATTTTTTCTCAATATTTTTTTTACAGATCAGTTACCAGTTGTGTTCGACACGTATTGCGACCTATTGCGCGCGTGTGTGTGTGTGTGTGTATGTATGTGTGTGTGTGTGTGTGTGTGTGTGTGTGTGTGTGTGTGTGTGTGTGTGTGTGTGTGTGTGTGTGTGTGTGCACGTGTGTGTTTGTGGGATGTCATTGTGTACGCTCGCTTGCACGTACTATACGCAATGAATATAAAGAAGCATACGGCTGTGTTGGCGACTTCAGAGTTTTCACGAAACACAGACTTATCTATAGAATTAGAAGACTTTGATGAGTACATAGGGCCACTGATTGTTCAGGATGCAGCTAACATCAACAGGACATTGACTTTTTGACTTTTATCGAGGAATTTGCGTGCCTGACAATTGTTTTCAACATCATTTTATGTACGCACTAGAGCAGTGCCCTCAAAAATCACTATAGCTACAACAGTGGTGCGTACGTGTGCTTATCTAGACTTTCTTTTTGCAGTCATTTGTTTTGTTGTACGGGAGACTCTCCTATTGTTATCTTCATGACCTTTACACATTTACCATGGTAAATGACAGCGACATTGGAATGTAAGCACATATAGAGCACATTTAAATAATGATTTTGAAATAAATTGTGTGCATAATGACTGATAGATCTCGGTTTGGGTACAGTTGTACCGCCTCCCCCCCCCCCCCCCCCGCCCTCTTGTTTCAATTTATTTTATTTTATTGATCAGTTGATTGACATACTAACTGATTGAAGGATTTAGTGGTGGGCTTTTCTTTGTTTGCTTCCTTGTGCTTATTTGTTTTTATATTTAGTCAAGTTTTGACTAAATATTTTAACATCGAGGGGGAATCGAAACGAGGGTCGTGGTGTATGTGCGTGTGTGTGTCTGTGTGTGTGTCTGTGTGTGTGTGTGTGTAGAGCGATTCAGACTAAACTACTGGACCGATCTTTATGAAATTTGACATGAGAGTTCCTGGGTATGAAATCCCCGAACGTTTTTTTCATTTTTTTGATAAATGTCTTTGATGACGTCATATCCGGCTTTTCGTGAAAGTTGAGGCGGCACTGTCACGCCCTCATTTTTCAACCAAATTGGTTGAAATTTTGGTCAAGTACTCTTCGACGAAGCCCGGGGTTCGGTATTGCATTTCAGCTTGGTGGCTTAAAAATTAATTAATGACTTTGGTCATTAAAAATCTGAAAATTGTAAAAAAAATTTAAAATTTATAAAACGATCCAAATTTACGTTTATCTTATTCTCCATCATTTGCTGATTCCAAAAACATATCAATATGTTATATTTGGATTAAAAACAAGCTCTGAAAATTAAATATATAAAAATTATTATCAAATTTTTTTTTTCGAAATCAATTTAAAAACACTTTCATCGTATTCCTTGTCGGTTCCTGATTCCAAAAATATATAGATATGATATGTTTGGATTAAAAACACGCTCAGAAAGTTAAAACGAAGAGAGGTACAGAAAAGCGTGCTATGCAGCATAGCGTAACCACTACCCCGCTCTTCTTGTCAATTTCACTGCCTATGCCGTGAGCGGTGGACCACGAGTATACGGTCTTGCTGCGTTGCATTGCGTTCAGTTTCATTCTGTGAGTTCGACAGCTACTTGACTAAATATTGTATTTTCGCCTTACGCGACTTGTTCTGTTTTCATTCATTAGTGTTGGCTACAGGAGCAGACGGTTGGACAGGAGGAGTGGGCTCAAATGCCCCCCATCAGCCAGGAGATGCAGGTCCAACAACTTACGTGACTGCAGGAACGGATTGTCCAACAGGACGAGCAAGTCACAGTGGAATGTCATCAGGACTTTTGTGGTTCCTTGCTGCCTTGGGTCTTAAGACTGCTGGTGGATACTTGCAGTTATGATAATGACAGCGTACAACTTATACAGTGAAACCCGCCTTATAAGACCTCCCAAACTTCCCCTTTCTAAGACATTCGATGGAAACTTGCATTTACGAAATTTGACAGCGTACAACTTAAAATCCGCCGTGTAATACCTCCCAATAACGTCCCCTTTCTAAGACTTTTTTGGACTTAAATTGCAGTTATGATAGTTAACAGCTTACAACTTATACAGTGAAACCCGCCCTGGCCTTTGCCACGGTAATACCTCCCAATGTAAATCTCCCCCTTTCTAAGACTTTCGATGAATACTTACAGTTACGATAATTGACAGCGTACAACTCATACAGTGAAACCCGCCTTGTAAGAACTTCCCCTTTCTTAGACTTGTTTGGATACTTGCAGTTACGATAATTGACAGCTTATTACAACTTATACAGTGAAACCCGCCTCGTAAGACCTCCCACACTTCCCCTTTCTTAGACTTGTTTGGATACTTGCAGTTACGATAATTGACAGCTTACAACTCATACAGCGAAACCCGCCTCGTAAGACCTCCCACACTTCCCCTTTCTAAGACTTTGATTTTTCAGACTTTCTGTTCATAACCTCTGTAAAGGTACCTCCGTTTTAAGACTCCCTTTTTTTAAGACCTGATTTTCCCAGGAGGGGGTTCTACTGTACTTTCTTCAGTCTGCATAGTTTCTCAAGTAATCCACTGATTACTTTGTTTGCTTCCCTGTTTCTTTCTTGGGAGTGCAAATATCCAGGGATAGGAGTGATGAGACAAGGGGTAACCCAGCATTTACCTATGCATTGGACATGTACAATAATGTAATTAGTCATCTTCTTCTTGTCGTTCGCCTAGGTTACACTTGGAGTCCAGCTCTGGTTATGAAGCTGGTGGTCTTATGTAGAGCCTCTATATACAGGTCCATCCAGCTTCTCATGGAGGGTCGCCGGCCTGGTCCAGATCTCTCTCCTCATGTAATTAGTCAGAATGTAAATGATCATGCAAATAATTATGTTTATACAATTGTGTTAGTCTGTCCGTTTCTATATGTATGTGTTTGTATTATGCATATGTCTGTATAAGTGTGCATGAGCTAGAGTGTGTGCATGGGTCTGAGCAGCAAAGACGAACGTTTGTTCTGTTTCCCTAAATTTACGTTATTATCAACAGATATCTGAAATTACAATGTTTACACGTTTTTAGTCATGTGGCTCCATTATAAAACAAGAAGGGCAAAGCCCATACGACTCACATGCTTGACCTTGACCTTTACATGACCTTGACCTTCAGGGTCAAGGTCAAATAACTAAACCTAGCAATGACATCATACACTAAGAACTGCTTTACACATTTTTCCTACCAAAATACATGTGACCTTGACCCAAGGTCATCCAAGGTCATGCAACACAAAGCTGTTAATTCAAGACATAGGAAGTACAATGGTGCTTATTGGCCCTTTCTACCATGAGATATGGTCACTTTTAGTGGTTCACTACCTTATTTTGGTCACATTTCATGAGGGTCAAAGTGACCTTGACCTTGATCATATGTGACCAAATGTGTCTCATGATGAAAGCATAACATGTGCCCCACATAATTTTTAAGTTTGAAACAGTTATCTTCCATAGTTCAGGGTCTGTGCCCCACATAATTTTTAAGTTTGAAACAGTTATCTTCCATAGTTCAGGGTCAAGGTCACTTCAAAATATGTATACAATCCAACTTTGAAGAGCTCCTGTGACCTTGACCTTGAAGCAAGGTAAACCAAACTGGTATCAAAAGATGGGGCTTACTTTGCCCTATATATCATATAAAGGTGAGGTATTCAATCTCAAAAACTTCAGAGAAAATGTGAAAAATGTGAAAAATAGCTGTTTTTTAGACAACATTTATGGCCCCTGCGACCTTGACCTTGAAGCAAGGTCAAGATGCTATGTATGTTTTTTGGGGCCTTGTCATCATACACCATCTTGCCAAATTTGGTACTGATAGACTGAATAGTGTCCAAGAAATATCCAACGTTAAAGTTTTCCGGACGGACGGACGACTCGGGTGAGTACTCACTTTTGCTTCGCATGTGAGTCAAAAAACACACATCTACGTCGACTTTGTTCCTGTTGTAATAGTAAACCAGTATATTGCCAACCCCAAGACATGACCGAAGAGTTGAGAATCTGTGTGTGTGTGTGTGTGTGTGTGTGTGTGTGTGTGTGTCAGACAGACAGAGAGAAAGGAAGAGAGAGAGAGACAGTTGGTTGCAGTCAGAGCAAGACACAGAGAGAGACAAATTAAGAGAGAGAGAATAATGCAAAAGACATACACATAAATAATCTCAACCCAAAAAATCTGCTTTATTCTCAAGACCGTCTTCACTTTCACAGCGTAAAAAATAAATAAATGTGTAATAGGGGGGGGGGGGGGGGGGGGGGGGCAAAACATTTTCAGGCGGGAGAGGAGAATATCTCCAATTTGAAAAAACCCTCAATCATAACTTACCAACACACAAACTCTCAACAATTGACTCGTTCAATAAATTATACATGTAGAAATCACAAAAGCAACAAATTGATTATCACAGGGTTACACTCATGAAAGCACGAGCACTCCAGTTATGTTAACAATCACAGAAAAAACAGGCAACTCACTATAAAGTAAAACAACACCAAATAAATGATCAAAATCAAACATTTTGTTACAGCAAAAATAATCTTATAAAAACAAACTCACCATAAAAGCTATAGTCACACAGATAAATCAATTTCAGAAGCAGGCAACTTTGAACGCATTATAATGAAACGACTCAAATCAAGAAAAGACAACGTTCTTTTGATTGTACACAGTTGTGAAATGGAACTGAGCTTGAACAGGTAAGGGATAAACATGGCTCTCATCTGAAAACAGAAGGGTAAAATGCAGACATTTCCTACTTTTAAATATGGTAACTAATACACTCTGCATATAAAACATTTCTCTGCCGGTTAAGTTTTGAAGAACTAGCATATCAATGCCTCATGTAAACAACATACCTTGTTTCGAGGATGTACAAATCGATTCGATTAATGACATGATTCTTTCTTTCTTTCTTTATTTGGTGTTAAACGTCGTTTTCAACCGTTCAAGGTTATATCGCGACGGGGAAAGGGGGGGGGGGGGGGGGGGGGGGGATGACATGATTATAAAAATGTATGCAAGATCATTTTTGAAGTCTCCTGTAACAACGAATACTTGCTGGATACTTATTCAATGGTACATTTAAATTCCATGCTTCTCTTACCTCTGGTAAACAAGGTGAATAAACATCGATGCACTGATCTTAAAATGATGGATAGGCTCGTCCCTAACTCTTATTGGCGATCACAATGTTGACTCAACTGGATGTTACCTCTTCGCCAGATTACCCCTCCCTTCGATACCACGACGCTAGATCGACAGCATAAAATCGCACCTATTGACAGACCCCAGGGAACCCCTGTTTTGCGCTTAGAGTATTCTCAAACAAACTTGGTGTATTTTCAGAAAAATGAGCGTACTCCACACATCATTTGAACATCCATGATTAAAACATGCTTCACACGCATAGATTACGTTTGCCTATACATTTAAAACAAATGCTTTTTACAATGTTATATTTGATTGTGATAGTCTTAATAGACGTGTGACCTTATTAAAGATTTTATCTGTAAATCTATTCAATTTAAAGATGACACGGGCAGCAGTGTTATTGGAAGTATGATAAGTGTGCTTGTTATTACATACGTGAACCTATGTTTTATGTGTGTTGTCCTTTTGTCCAATTGTTGTTATGATCGTTTACAGGCAGGCAGGGTGTGCCGAAGAAAATTTTCCATTTTTATGTAACATTTTAATGGACAATAAAGTGTTGTTATCCCCGAGTACGCTAGTACTAGGGCTCAGCAGACTTTAATTGTCTGTGTGTGTGTGTCTCGACTTAACAGCTTATTGCTGGGAAACTACTGGGCGCAGCTCGTTCAAAAGTTGATACACTAACTTGATAATAGGTCCGATTGATAGTATTAAAACTTCATAATGTTACCTGGGACCTAAATGCGAAATAAACCACAAAAAAACGACTTGGCGGTGGGAGGAATTCGCGGTGCAACAGCCAGCCAGGCAGTCTGATAGAACGGTGCAAGGTCTCGGCCAACCAAGACTATGGCATACTCGTAGCAAAGCCGCCGAATGGTACCGTAAACCAAGAATAGTGACGTAATTACGTCACGGTCGAAAGTCTTTGACGTCAATGCCTCCCTGTAGTCTTTTTCTCTCGCGCGGTGTGTGTGTGTGTGTGTGTTCATTTTGTGCACATGTGTTAGTGTTACTGTTTGTGTGTGTGTGTGTGTGTGTGTGTGTGTGAATGAGTCTGTACTTGTGTGTGTGTGTGTGTGTGTGTGTGTGTGTGTGTAAGAAAGAAAGAGAGAGAGGGAGGGAGTGAGGGAGAGAAAGTGTGTATGTGTGTGTGTGTGTGTGTGTGTGTGTGTGTGTGAATGTCTGAAGAGTACTCGGGTCCAGCGCGAGCGTTTTTTTTATTGTTATTGTTATTATGTTTACTGACAAAAACAGTAAACATGTGTCAAAATACTGGATCGGCTCCGGGATACGCTTGTGAAGAAAAGTAGTTTAGGAATTTTTCCCGTCGTATTTTTTCCCCACTGACCGTACTGATCGTATTCTAGACAATCATGCGTACTAAATACAGCAAAATCGTATGGGTTCCCGGGTTTGTATTGAGAACCCAAATTGCTAACATTTCCAATGATGTAAATTATTCACAAAATGCGAAAACATAACAGGGATCGCATCTATGAACCTGTTTAGATCCGTGGTGCCACTCGTAATCAAGGGAGAGAAGACTGCTGCTGACAACTCTCGAAACTACGATTATTTCCCTTTGACCATGTTTGTGTGGTGGGGTGTGATAAGATGGCGGCACTGTTATTACGCGGTTTCATTGGCTGTGCACTACCCATTATTTTTAGATCAGTGTAAACATCACATACAAGGTACCTAACTCATCCACTTACAACACGGATTACATTTGCATAGTTACTTCCCTTGACAGGAGAAACCATCCTCATAAGGTAGGCAGGCACTACATCCTGCACAAATATTTTTTTCCCAATTACTGGTTAAAAATATAAAGATGGTGTACGTTTGATGTTTGATATGCAAGAATAAATAATGTGGGGTAGAGTATGGGAGTTAGAGATATACAAATATATAAGTGCATCATTTTTTACCCTCATATGGATATATCGTATCAACCCAAAACCCTGAAATGCACCTTACTTTTAAGTCTTTACAGCCCTCCATTTCTTTTCTCCAACATTAAATCTCAATTTCATCATATTTTGGGGGACAACATCTTTCAGTAGTGGTACAAATGTGCGTGCATGTGGCTTGGGTGGTAAAAATTACCAACCTGGGAGGAAGACACTTTGCAACATAATTAAAATATTGTGAGGTCATCAAAAATACTTTCTCATTTACATGGTCAGTGATATTTCATTGGGATTTGACTGTTAACCACTGTTCATGCAAGACTAGACTTGGATCAACACATCAAAGGCAGGCCGAGTAGAAAAATATGATAAACATCTGATCGTAACTAGCTGAGCATGGCTATTAAAACTATGGTAATTCTGCTACTGTGGTCATAATGATGAATTTATTTATAACTATGATCACAATGAAGGTAATACATTGAAGCACACCTGATCCAAATACAACCAGTCACAATGTGAGCTGTGAATAAATCATCGCCATAAGCTTCTTTGTAATGATGAAGACTGATCGAGGAAGCTGCTCATGCAGGCACCCAGAAAAAAACTGACGTCTGGTTCAAAATTAGTGTTGCCTGCTTCAAGTAAAAATCTAAGACCTTTTCGGGACTCATATGTTTAGGAACACCATTACAACCATGAAAGTGCTCAGGTTAAACAAGCATCCAAACAGCTCGATCAGCAAAGATGTATACATAGTGGTCTCTCCTTCCTGTATGTGTGATCAACAGATGTCCTTATACAAGCCTCTGTCCCTCTATTGTGGGATGAGTAAAAGTTGAGATTATAATCGTTGCTTTTTTGCTTTTTTCATATACACTTCTTTCAGTGTTTATTCATTAAAACATTATCCATCTGCAAGTACATACAGGGGCTGTTCTGGAAATCCTTAGAATCTCATATTAGCGCACAGCTCACCGTTAATTTGACCACGCCATTTTCTCGAAGGATCCTTCCTGAGCTGCGACACACTTTAACTCATTGTCTTCCAGGTACGGTATACCCATAACCCACTCATATGGCTCTATCTGACCTGGTACGAATATATCCGTACACACAGTCACTTCAGTCGCTTCCTGTAACATTGATCTAACGCCTGCATTCCAGCGTGTTGATACACAGTTCTACTCAATTACTACAATTCTGAGTGACCTGCTGCAGCACAGCTGGTCTCAGCTAAAAAAAACTTGGTCAACATGTTGGGTAGAAAGTGTTAACATTCTATAGAAATACCTTTCAAACATGTCGGCGCGAGTGTTTTTGCTGATACCCTCAATGGCCCTCGTTTACTCTCGGACAGCAGCATCAGGGCTCTCGAAACGGTTTCCTCGGAGCTTTTTCTTTAAATGTAAAAAGAGAAAAACGTCGAAAGGGACATTTTAGGAAAATATAGTAAACGGAACATCAGGCAGACATCCTAATCTGTTAGAAATGTGATTGATTTGGAAGCTGTGTAAAACGGGACATATTGCAATAGAGTATCATCTGCAACCCTCAAGTACCTGTGTTTGGAGCCAAGCTTTAAACACGATGGGCAGACAATTATGCATGTACTGCTCCAAGGTAACCGAACGCTGCTCCCCTTTTAGAATTGTGGCGATTTGTCCCCATTCAAAAAAAAATGGGACCACCTTCTTCTTGCCAGTGTTCCGAGATCACCAATAGTTGATAGGGGTGGAGCCGTTTAGGTACATCAAAACGGCCGATCGATGTGTTGCCCAGGGTCAGATTGATAGACCCAAGTCCCCATCGCCCGTGACAACTTTCACACAATCCTAACACTCTCTATATAGTGACAATTGGAAAATATTTGTAAGCACATTTCGAGACATACCCCCTTTTGTACACCAGAAAGAGCACGGGCACCCACTGTCTGCAACGCTTGTGTACCCGTAAACGCTTGTGCCACTCACATCGACGGGTGCCGATTCAATTATCTATGTGTCCATTACCTCCATGTGTGTGATTCGTGCATCGATATCTCTCTTCAACTTTTCAACGGCAGCAACAATTGTTGCAGCGACAGCATTCAACTGTCGGTCTGAGCAGGTGTCATCTTTGAAGACGTGTCTACCTGATCTAAATTCAGTGTACCAGTTTTAAGTACTCGTTTTGACAGGAGCGTTCTTCCCCCAAAAAATCCCACAATGTGGAGTAGGTGTGAGAAACATAACAGTCCTTTCAGAGATGTTTATACATCATTGTTGTAAACTCCATTTTTTTTAGCTCCATGACAGGCAAGTAAACATGGACGGGTGGTGGTCTTTAAGAGCTGTTTTCTTTTCAGAGGAAACTTTGAGATACATGAAAAATGGTGTCATCGCCAATGAAAGATTGCAGTATGCATACGTCATTGTAAATATCATGAGGCATTGGCATTGCTAGGTGCTTGGAGTCTCAGGACTTCCAGAACACCCTACATATGAAGAATATTTGATTTTCATCAATTGGTGCTTAAATTATATATTGATCAACTTTAACTGCAGAGCGTTTTTTCTCTCTGCTGGGTCACAATCTCACTGTTTTTATACCCTGTACCCTATTACAAATTTACAAGTATGTTTAGTGTTTTTATATGGTTACCAGTCAATGAAAGTGAAAGCTAAAATTGTTGATCCAGAAATGATTTTCTCCAACAATGACAGCTTAAGTACTCATTTGTCCAGATCAAACGAAAGCAAAAATATCAGAGGTTGCAAAAGTCTCAGCTGTAAAGACAGAATCCTCTCTCTTCCTGTCCTAGCTCCCCTAGCGTTATCATTCATTTGTCCAGTCCTTCAAGCTTTAGGATAGTTCTATCTGAGATTTTTGCAGCAGTACAGATAGAATTCTCTCCCTTCTCTTCATTTCTTAATTTACCTGCAACATGATTTGCCCAGATCTTGGAAGAAGAGGAATTTAGGCATCAACTAAGACAGTATCCTCTCCCTTCCTGCCTCCCCCTTTGGTACCATGGACTGAACATATACACTAGCTCTCTATATATATGCATTATGATTTGTCACCTCTTCTAACAAAAGGAAAGAAATATCAGAGGTTAAGGCAGCTGCAGAACGGACACACTTTTCCCTCGCCATACCAGCCTTTCTCTTAATTCCTTACAATTGACTCATATTATTTCCCCATGCAGACCTTCAAACAAAAGGAAAAATATCATATGCATAGGTTTTGGCAAATTAAAAGATAATACCCCAAACCCCCCCCCTCCCCTTTTTTACAACCCTCTGCAAACATATTAGGTTACAACACTTATTTGTCCAGACCCTCAAACAAAAAGAAAGGCAAAAGAGGTTTTTGTTGCTAGCCTTTAATAGTACAGTACGTGCCATGGACTATAGCTGAGCCATCTCTAAGCATTTTAACTTGTCTAGATCTTCAAACAAAAGGGAAAATGTCAGTGGTTTTGGCAACTGTAATCAAAGAATCATCTCTCTCCCCACCCTCCCCTTCCTATCAAGGACTGTACCCCATGCAAGTGTTTTTTATGCAAACTTGTCGGAGCGGAACAGTTTGATAAAAGACAGCATTTCTTTCGCTTTAACACTGCTAGATCTCAAAGAGCTATCATGACTCTGAACTGCAAATCAAGATCTTTACACAACAGAAAATGATATCGGACCTTTAAGCAGCTGTTAAAACTGTCTTTCATCTCTCTGTGAACCCTTCCGCCCCCCCCCCCCCCCAACCCCTTTCCAACAGCAAGATGAACATTATTTGTCCAGGTCTTCAAACAAGAGGAAAGATATCAAAGGTTTGGGCAACTGTAAAGACAGAATCTTTTCTCTTTTAGCCCTCGCTTTTCCTAGGATGGACTGAATACGCTGCAAGCATTTTAGTCTCAAGCTTGCTGGAGCAGAACAAATCTCTTTGATAAAACCCAGCACTTCTTTGCCCTTAACGGTGTCTTCAAGTTCTGAGTGCAGATCTTCGCACTGACTGATTTCAAAGAGCTCTGATTGTGAGCAGCTGCCTGCGCGATGCAGAACCCTTGCAATGTCTAACCTCTTATCCAACAGGGCTTTGTACAGGGGGGACATAATCACTAAGCGTCTGTGAAAGAGTGACGGGCCCTGGTAACGTGGTGTGGCCCCGGCTTGAATCAGTTTGCTAATGATGGCTGTGTTTCCGTTGGCTACAGCGTAAGTCATTGCCCTCTGACCCATGGTGTCAGCAAAATCTGGGTCGGCTCCACCCTCAAGCAGCAACTGACATAGTTCTTCCAAGTTCTTCTTGCAAGCGATGTGCAGAGGTACTAAACCACTTTTCGTGGCGATGTTTGGGTCTGCCCCGCAGTCCAGCAGCAACTGAGCTACATTTGGATGGTTTTCATAAGTGGCAAAAAGCAAGGCCGTTTCCCCGAGTCGGTTCATAGAGTTCACATCAGCGCCTGCGTCCACCAAATCCTGGACACACTGCAAGTGGCCCGACTTGGTCGCGCAACCAAGTGCAGAGTCACCGCTCTCATTCTTCATATTCACCACTTGCGGGCCTTCCCTGGCCAAGAGGGAAGCCACCTCCGGTGAGCGGTGAGCAGCCAGCATGAGGGCTGTGTCACCGTACATCTCCTGGATCGTTAGGTCAGCGCCGGCCTGAAGGAGCATCTTGCAGATCTTGGAATTCCCCACCCAGGACGCCATGTGCAGCGCTGTGCGTTGTCTGTCACTCACCCTGTACACAGACATCACAAAGAGAGTCAGTCAAACCTTGGCCCACAATTCAACTACACAAATAATTAACATAAAGACAGAAAGTGCAAACACACCACATGCACTTACAGAAGGTACATATGACATACCTGCAGAAACTATCTCTACAAGTGAACAAACCTGTACATGTACAATACTACAAATCAACAATTAACCTGCATGGTGGTTTTTAAGAAATTATTCTATTAAAAAAATTCTTACTCTGCGCCCGAAGCAATCAGGCAGTTGATTTTGGGTATGAGTCCAAGTGGAGGGAATGTCTTAACCCACCAGGCAGGGGAATTGAAAAGAGTAAAACAGGCTGAAAATGTGTAAGTAAAGCTCAAAGTCGACGGCGCAAAGCGCCTAGCCTTACTAGAGGGGTTCAGTAGCATGCCCCCCCGAAAAAAATGTTCTGCAAAGAGCTCAAATACTGCAATTTGGTGTCATCTGAGCTCCAAGTTTGCCATTAAATTCAGTTATCAGAACCATTTTTGCCTCCCCCATTTATTTTTACGGCGGACACTTTAGCTTTTTCGGCGGAACAACAAAAAAATTGGCGGAAATTTGCCTTTCGGCGAACAATTCCCATGCCTGCCCACGTAAGGGAGATCTGAGACAGTAAGCTAAACTGTTCTTACAGGAAGGAATGATGTGCCTTGAAGAGAAACCCTTTTCATGCGACTATACCTGTTTGACTGACCTGTGAAAAGACACACAAAAAGGGAACGCATAACAGCAACGTTTCAACCTACTCTGGGTTGAAACGTTTAAATATGGAACTGATAACAGCAACAATTCAACCTTCTTTGGTTGAAATGTAGCTGTTGATCGTTCTTTATTCTTCGTAAACCCGTAAGTACATTACCGGGGTATTTTTTGGTCTGTTTATTTATCGCTCTCACGTGCAGTCTTGTTCTTCTGACCTGTGAAAGATAAATTGCATTGGACGTACCTGTTGACTCCGCACCCAGCCCTCAAGAGCTGCTGCGCCACCTCTATGTGGTTGTTGCAGGCCGCCAGCATCAGCGGCGTGTCCCCGTCCATATCTTCCGCGTCGCAGTCCGCGTTCCAGTCCAGCAGGAGCGAAACGCAGCCCGCATTGCCGTTGATTGCCGCCCTGATGAGCGCGTTGTTAACATCCTCGTTGGTGTAGCCGCCATAGGCCCCCGTCAGCACCATCAGCAACAGGTTTTGGTTGTTACGATTTGCCGAGTCCACCAGCAGACTCTCTCTGCAATTCAAGTTTTCGAGTGTTGACTAAAAACGAATTTTAACGCCAGTACAGTGCAACCCCCATTTTCAGACCTCCAAGGGAAATTCTGATAAAAACCAGTGCTTAAAAAGGAGGGGGTCTTAAAATGAGGGTAAATTTACAGAGGTTCTTGACAGAAAGTCTCAAACTTAAGTCACGTAAGGCAAAATTACTACATTTAGTCAAGCTGTGGAACTCACAGAATGAAACTGAACGCACTGCATTTTTTCACAATGACCGTAGTCCGCCGCTAGTGCAAAAGGCAGTGAAAGTGACGAGCCTGTTCAGCGCGGTAGCGGTTGCGCCGTGCTGCATAGCACGCTTTACTGTACCTCTCTTCGTTTTAACTTTCTGAGCGTGTTTTTAATCCAAACATATCATATATGTTTTTGGAATCAGGAACCGACAAGGAATAAGATGAAATAGTTTTTATAACGATTTCGGAAATTTAATTTTAATCATAATTTTTATATTAATTTTCAGAGCTTGTTTTTAATCCGAATATAACATATTTATATGTTTTTGGAATCAGAACATGATTAAGAATAAAATAAAAGTAATTTTTTGATCGTTTTTAAAAAAAATAATTTTAATTACAATTTTCAGATTTTTAATGACCAAAGTCATTATCTAATTTTTAAGCCTCCATGCTGAAATGCAATACCAAAGTCCGGCCTTCGTCAAAGATTGCTTGGCCAGAATTTCAATCAATTTGATTGAAAAATGAAGGTGTGACACTGCCGCCTCAACTTAAATTACAAAAAGCCGGATATGAGTCTTTATGACGTCATAAAAGACATTTATCGAAAAAAAATGAAAAAAAACGTCTGGGGATTTCATACCCAGGAACTCTCATGTAAAATTTCAGAAAGATCGGTCCAGTAGTTTAGTCTGAATCGCTCTACACACACACACGCACAGACACACACACATATACACCACGACCCTCGTCTCGATTCCCCCTCTATGTTAAAACATTTAAAACAATAACGTCTTAAAGGGGAGGGAGTCAAACGGGGTGTTCCCCTGTAATCAAATATGCTCACATTTTAAATACTAGCAAAACAGTCAGAGAGGTTTTCTAGAAGAGGTGCAGTCTGAATGGTTGATTCAAATTTATAAAACTGAAGTAAACCAGATGTGTTTTCTTAAAGAGGTGTCTTGTACATTTTCTTTTGTCAACTTCAATTATCAGGAAGATTTCAGAGCCACCAATATCATATGACATGATAATTGTTCTGTCATTGTTCAGACATTCATTTTCTTTTGGTACTGATTGTAGTGGTGTAGTGACTAGTGTGTAGGTGGAACTCTCACACACGCATACACCACGTAATTTGGAGGTATCGCACATTGCTTACATGGATAATCGTGCAGCCATCTTGTCTGTCTTAATACCGGAAGGTACAGAAACCAGTTTCAGATTGAGGACACTACACTGATCAGTCTGCCAACCAAACTGATGCAATTCTAGCTTCAACCACTTTGGTCCATGATTCCATTTCAAAGCAGAATAGTACATCTGCTGTAATGATCTGATGTATGTATTAATATTAATACTCACACACACAGACCACACTGTGAATTAGGCATGTATGTCCTGATAACAGTCTGTAAGACTAAAAGTAAAAGGTAAGGTTAAATACACAAACACAAAGCAGAGTGTACTGATTGTATAAGTTCTAGACTGGACACTGTGGTAGCTGCAGAATGCAGATCGACTGCTGCAGAGACAGAGTTAATTTAAAGCTGAAACTGCATGGCCGTGTTGCCAGCTAGGGTATAACATGACTAGTAGTAGTAGGCAGATTATTATTTTATTACCACATGTCACTGATACTATCTATTTGCATGTATGATACAGGTACAAATGTGATAATTGTAGGCTTATACTAGTGATTACTGTGTGTGATACATGAAATGTGATATGAATGCTGTTTTTATATGTTATACTCTTACTTTCTCCCAAGCGCAAGACAAATTCTTCTATGAAAATTGAAGCCAATAAAATTTGAGTTGAGTTGACACTGCAGGAAAATATCAATACATCTGCTACATGTATATATGTGCAATTAGGTTTTCATGGCCAACAAATTCAAAAGGCCCAAACCTACTCACAACAAAAATGTTAAAAAGAAGCGACAACCCAACCTTTCCCCTTCTTCCTCCCCCCCCCCCTTTTTTAACACACACCAAATTGTCTCTAAGCTGTATACTTCCCGTTTAGTATTAATTAACCTACCTTGTTAAAAAAGACATGATGATCTCTGGACTTTGCTGTGTTCAGAAGTAATAATATTGTTCTCAGCTCTGCAGTGCAGCTACTAACTCGTTCTCTCACCTGAAAAGTGAATTGTTAGATGAAGGCTGGTGTACTTTACACAAAAAGTGACATGTATGCTTTACAAAACTAATTATTGGCTCACGAAGTGTAGCCTATGCGATGCTAACTTTTGTCTGTCTGTGCGTGCGTGCGTGCGTATGTATGTATGTATACATGTATGTCTGTGGTAGAAACTTTAACATTTGAAGACGTCATATTACATTGACGTCACATTATGACGTACGAGGGTTAGACGTCACGCGATGGAATTACTGAAAGTCTCGGTGATTGTTATTTTGAGCGGGCCGAGACTATTTGGCAGTCGTGTCCATGTAAGTAGGCTACAAGCAGACAGACAGATCTAGATCTAGTGTCTCGCTTTCTTGCACAGTTTCACCTATGCTCTTTCTGTGTGTGTGTGTGTGTGTGTGTGTGTGTGTGTGTGTGTGTGTGTGTGTGTGTGTATGTGTGTGTGTCAGTGTGTGTGTGTGTGTGTGTGTGTGTGTGTGTGTGTGTGTACTGTGTGTGTGTGTGTGTGTGACGGAGTGATTGAGTTTGTGTTACTGTTTGTCGATTTCTTACGTGAGCCTTGAAGGCTTCGCCTCTTGTTTTTCTGTTATTTTCATGCATTTCTTTCGCAAGGGTACTCATACATCCAGTCCACTGTCTTACCATCCACCCTCTTCTCCCCAAACCCATTGATTTAAAAATAAAATAAAATCAAAGGATGCGATACTTTTGCATCAAGAGTTACCTCAATCAAAGATACCTAAATATTGTCCAAATACACTTTATTGCCACATTTTAATTCAGTCCATATTGTTCATGCACACATTCCACACAAGAATCTCAGAGCATACGTTTTATAAATTTGAGACCACATTCTGGACTCATTACAGGACAAGCTATATAGACTGTGAGTGTGATATATGCGCTGAGTCTGTGACCGAAACATGCAACTGTCATCACGACCACACCCATTATCACATTACCAGGAGAGCTATATAGGCTTGAATCAATACAATGCCCTAGACAGTGCTGCATATTGCGAGTCAATTGTTTGGGTGGCAATTGATTGTTTGTGTGGCGTAACAGCAAAGCAAGTCCAGGGATTCATTTACTAGTGCGTCTTGCGCCATTGGCGCATTAAATCTGAAAATGTCCTATCACAATTCCTTTCAGTGCGTCAAAGGGCGCATTGAGATTACATACCACTGTGCCACCAAATGTGCACTTTACATCGGATCATACACACACACACACACATGACACGATATAGCGGCTAATTTTCAGATGACACAATATTGCACTATTTGGCATCTTTGGTGCTTCTTACCTTCAACTATGTCCCATCGGAATTTGGTTGAGGGGGACAAATGTCCCATTGCCTTTTTCTCCCAGGTTAAACCCTGAAGTCCCTAATTGGCCAATACCCATTCAGGACATTACAAATTAATGTACATTTGATTTTTTGTTCAGTCAATTTCACTGTTACTTTCTTTCCTATATTATCTATGCAGCCTAGCTTTCATTGGTAAAAAAACAACAAAATGCAGCAAGCAATTTAAGCTTCTTCATCAGCTTTTCATGTCTTATATGAAAAAAAATGTAGATCTACCATGGCTCCTTAACAGTTTTGGCTTGTGTGATGCTTAATTACTTGAAATCTTAATAGCTAGGCAGCTTACGTCGTTTTTTTGACCGGATGGGGACAGATCTGACAAAAGTGTGACATTTTTTCCTAGCTATCTACATCCAAAATACTTTCAATTTTTGCTAGGCCCCACGTGCACAGGTCATACTGACAGCATGTACGTGGCAAAATGCAATTGTTGAGGTTTCGCACTCCGAGAATAGGGAAAATCGCTCCTAGGCCTGCTCTTCATCCGTGCTCATTGGAAGGCTAACTTCCACTTGTATGTGGACTCAATGAAAGCCTTGGTGCCTTGGTTCTTCAGCATGGATCACCACAACTATGCTCGCTGGATCCCTGTACACATAAGGGACATGGAAAATCTGCCTCCTACGATCAAAGAAGAATTTCAACAGCGTGGACACTGGGTTGTGTTCAAGACCACAAACAGATTCTCGGCAATCCCAATCGACCAGGCCCATGAGAACAACAATGACATTGTGAAAGGGTCTGGTGGTGCTGTTGGACTCACTGAAAACCCGTCAGCATTTCGAAAGTGGATGCTTGCAGGACCGGAACAAGCAAGAATGCTGAAGGAGTTTGAAGCAAGTCTCTCTGAGGGATCTGAGATGCACTATCACCATGAGGAAGGTCTATCAACTCAACAGAGCTTCAGAGGGCAAGTTTTGAGCCTTGCCAAGACTATCAGTGATATGGGCAATCCATTCATGAATGACACTGCAGAACTGTTGATGCTGGATACTTGTGATGTGATGAATGAATCAGTGAACAACACTGTCCGTACAGTGGAAAAAACTTGGAAAGAGCCAGTATGATGAATACCACCAGTCAGTTTTGGTAGACTGCACTCGATCAATTCATGACCCCATCAAGAAAAACTCCCTTCCACTCTTCAAGTGTCCAACACCAAAGGAAAAATCGAAACAAGCTGGCAAAATAGCAACTTTGAAGGCTGATGTCAGCCTTTTTTCACAGCTGTACATTGTGGCTCAAAACAGGGAAACAGATGTGGGTACCTTTTTCCAGCACGAAAATAACCCATACCCACCATCTCTTTCAGACAGAGGAAAACTGCGCCTGGGCAAAAAGTCAGACTTGCTGAAGTGCCTGATACAAGCACCTGATACAGACACTCCAGGTTCACTTGAGACACAAGACCTTGATGATGACACTGATCTGGCAGCTTGTCTTCAGCATGTGGCAGAGGCGGACAGCTCAGTTGGAGAATTGGATGTTGTAGAGCTTGATGCAGGTCTACTTTCTTCCATTGAGCAGACATCAGCATCAGAGCAGCTTGACCCCCCGAGTACTTTCGACACAAAGATTCTGGATGGCACTGTTGTTTTACACTTCCTCCCGACTGCTGGAATCTCAACGTTTGAAGATTATGCCAATGATGTTTTCCTACCATACATCAGACACCAATTGGAAGGTGCTGACAGAGTGGATGTGGTGTGGGACACATATCACAGCAGCAGTATTAAAGAGAGTGCACGAGAGAAGAGAGGTAAAGGAATCAGGAGAAAAGTTGCTGGTCCAAACAAGATCCCTGGAAAGTGGCAAGAGTTTCTCAAGGACTCAGACAACAAACAAGAACTCTTTTCCTTCCTGTCAGAGAAAGTTGCCACAGCTCAGTTCCCCGATGGAAAAGTAGTTGTCATTACATCAGGCCAGAATGTTCTCATCAGAGGAATTGATCACAGCATGCCAGACAATGATCATGAGGAAGCAGACACAAAGATACTGCTGCATCTGCAAAATGCACTGCAGACTGGGTCCTGTGCTTGCTTAGTTCGCACTGTGGACACTGACGTCATCGTCATCATCATTGGAAAGTTCCGCAAGCTTCAAGCAATGTGTCCAGCGGCAGAGATTTGGATTGCTTTCGGCACAGGAAAGAATTTCAAGTACTTTCACATCAATGCCATTGCTCTAGCCCTTGGAGAGGAAACGTCTACAGCCCTCCCCACTTTCCTCAGCTTCACCGGTTGCGACACGGTCTCTGCCTTTTTTGGCAAAGGAAAACTTTCTGCATGGGCTGCATGGAAATGTTATCCTGCAGTAACAGAGGCCTTTAGGTTCATTGCAGAGAATCCTTTCGTTGCCATGGAGTTGAACAGCCACCACTTCAAATTGCTGGAACGCTTCACAGTTGTCCTGTGTGACAAAACCAGCCAGCTGAGCTCTATTGATGCCCGCAGCGAACTGTTTTGCCGTGCAGAGACAAGATGATGATGGAAGCCCTTCCTCCCACACAGGGAGCATTATTACAGCATTCAAACCGTGCTGTCTACCAGGCAAGCATTTGGACCACTGCTGACCAGGCCCAGCAGCAAGCACCATCTCCAGAGGGATGGGGCTGGACTCTGGACAAGGACAGCAAGGCTTGGCTCCCTTTTTGGACGACACTGCCAATAGCATCTGAAGCTTGCAGCCAACTAGTCAAATGTGCATGCAAGGGTGCAAGAGGATGTGGCACATGTGGTTGCAGGAAAGCTGGATGGCAATGCACAAGACGGTGCAAGTGCAGCTGTGACAAATAGATCAATGGATATCCACATACTCGTACCAGCTGCGGTTGCCGATGTACATGCCAGAATTGCTTTAAAGACGTTTTCCTAAATGTTAAAAACTTTAAGGGGCTCAATAAGCAGTTATAAACACTAATATTTCTGAAACAAATTAATGTTTAATTGTCATGTTCACTGCTACTATGGAAGCAAATTACGTACACTGTCGCGACATGATTTTTTTGGCCTTATTTTCGAGTTTTGTCAAACCTTAAACAAATATCTCGCAAAAATATGAATGTTTATTGATTAAAAAATTATTTGAAATGTATCCTTTTCTGAATTTATTCATTGAATTGATCATATTGCCTTTACATTTTAAAAATATTTTGCTTAGACATGTATATGCAGTATTTTCCTCTATTAATGCTATGGAAAAATTGATGACGTCACATGACTGGGCTGTATTGGCCAAATTTGATGGGGCCTAGCAAAAAATTAATAAGTAGGGTCTACAGAATTGCCTCACAAAGTTTGACACTTTTGTCAAGTCGGTCCCCATCATATCGCTTAGCTGCCTGAATTAGATTTGATGCTAACAATTTCTGACATCCACAGCTAGGGGCTCACATCCACATCGGACATCGGACATACACGGATATTTTTTTCAAAATGCCCTCTACATTTTTCATGCAAGAGGACATATATATGTCCTTTTGTTTTTGTCACAAAGTGGTCATTGTCCGATTATCCTTTAATTTGATCCAGACATTGGCAGTTACTTTCCAATTTACAGTAGTTTGATTTGCTATTATATTGATGTTTTGCGAAGCCATGTGTCTCTCCAAGCAGACAAAACTTTGGGAGACTTTATGAGGTTGCAACTCTGAATGCTTCAAGTCGGTTGACAATTTCCTCCCTTCGCGGTTTTTTCCCCAAAAAAGCAACATGCCGCTGAAACAAAAATTGGTGCCAGAGAAAGACCAGAAGCGTTGGTACTTCAAATTTCTGCCCTAATCAGCGGCTAGTACCACTGAAACTGAGCTCCCTCCAACCTCTGAGCAGCCAGAGCCAGATGAAACCGTCACCCTAGAAAGTGAAACTTCGGCGCCAATGGAAGAAGTAACCCCCTCCCCCAATCCCGCGCGTGGCTTCGTTTCAAGCTGGCCGACTTCATTCCCGTGGGTGACGCACTACCCCAAGAAGCAACTGATGTTTTGCACGAAATGTCAGCAAACAGGCAAGTCAAACTCTAAATTTAAGTTTTGTTGCGGAAAAAAGGGTCCTATTGATTTTTTTTCTCAGGAGAAATGTCCTATCACCTTTGCATTCTCCGGGACATTTTGTTCTATATCACCTCTCATGGATGTGAGCCCCTGCATCTATATATTTTGACTTCCAGCCACTGATCCAGCCCATGCACCTATACCAGCATTTAGGAACACAATTCATGTGTCAATCATACAATGGAAGCAACACGCATGCAACCGCACGCACACATACACACATATTGCAGATACTAGCTCCCACGTGTATTCAAAACACACACATCAATGAGTCTGATAGATCGATGGCCGATGCACCACAGAAAGACACAGTTCACAAAACACACGTTCACACTCACAGAGATTGACACACACAATTGCATGCATACAAAATTGCATACATGCACTCACATACAACACACATAAACACACCAATCTGATAGAAGCTTGCATGTACACACAGTGACACACACAAATTAACACAGAGACACATGTGTATGTATACGTAAGCAGGGATGTCGTTAGGCGTCGGACATCGGACATAGACCGATTAAAAGGCTCAAATATCCGATTCACATCGCCGCATGAAGGTCAGATGTCCTATAGTTTTTAACTGAGCGGTGTCATTGTCCAATAAGAACTCCATTTCTTTGGACAGCGTGTTATTTGATAATTTTCCTTTCATGATAGAAACCTTCAAAAAGCGACTGAGCGCTCTCGCGTACATGTGCACTGAAGTTGTGCAGTGCAGATCTTGCGTTTTCCGAACGGTTTGCGGTATGAGCCGTTTGCGTACACCCGTCTACAGCACACTAAAGTAAGGAGTACGGGAGACAACTCCAACTGACCAAGGCTCGCATCTGCTTTAATTTGCTTTCGGTTAGAGATAAAGCACACGGCACTGAATTATGCCACGGGAAAAAAACTAAAGCCTGCCAAAGAACAACAAAAGCTGAACACGTTTGGCTTTTCAATGGCATCGTGTGCTACATTAGGGCCAAGAACATGGGAAAACACGGCTAGTATCATTCTGGAAAATGACAGTGCCAATGACAGTGTCGCCGTTGAAACCTCCACAATCACGGAAAGTAAAATTTTGTCACTTGTAGATAGTGTCGGTACAGCAGGAAATTCATACAAAAGGTCTTTTCATAAGGTTAACTATATTCATGGCTGACCCTGTTTAGTACTAGTTAGTTAGAATTAGACAGCAAAGAGAAAATCTATAGGCAAACTGTTTTGTCGAATCTGTCAAGAAAGAGCTCTGTTAGGAAATCATGCAGTTTGTGTGCCAATCAAAGTAAGCCCCCCCCAAAAAAAAATAGTCTGTTTACGGTAACAGGTAAAAACAAGTCGCGTAAGGCGAGAATACAACATTTAGTCAAGTAGCTGTCGAACTCACAGAATGAAACTGAACGCAATGCCATTTTTCAGCAAGACCGTATACTCATAGCATCGTCAGTCCACCGCTCATGGCAAAGGCAGTGAAATTGACAAGAAGAGCGGGGTAGTAGTTGCGCTAAGAAGGATAGCACGCTTTTCTGTACCTCTCTTTGTTTTAACTTTCTGAGCGTGTTTTTAATCCAAACATATCATATCTATATGTTTTTGGAATCAGGAACCGACAAGGAATAAGATGAAAGTGTTTTTAAATTGATTTCGACAATTTAATTTTGATAATAAGTTTTATATATTTAATTTTTAGAGCTTGTTTTTAATCCAAATATAACATATTGATATGTTTTTGGAATCAGAAAATGATGGAAAATAAGATGAACGTAAATTTGGATCGTTTTATAAAAATGTTTTTTTTTTTTACAATTTTCAAATTTTTAATGACCAAAGTCATTAATTAATTTTTAAGCCACCAAGCTGAAATGCAATACCGAAGTCCGGGCTTCGTCGAAGATTACTTGACCAAAATTTCAACCAATTTGGTTGAAAAATGAGGGCGTGACAGTGCCGCCTCAACTTTCACGAAAAGCCGGATATGACGTCATCAAAGACATTTATCAAAAAAATGATAAAAACGTTCGGGGATTTCATACCCAGGAACTCTCATGTCAAATTTCATAAAGATCGGTCCAGTAGTTTAGTCTGAATCGCTCTACACACACACACACACACACACAGACACACAGACAGACACACACACACACACACACATACACCTCGACCCTCGTCTCGATTCCCCCCTCTATGTTAAAACATTTAGTCAAAACTTGACTAAATGTAAAAAATAGGGTCGGTAGGTCGGGATTTTTTTTTCTTCCAAAAAAACATATTTTTAAGTTATTTTGCCAAAAAACAAAGCCTTTTCTTTTTTTCCAAAACTGAAAATGCAAAAAAAAGGTCTAGGGTCGCGCGAAAAAATAGGGTCGGTCAGGATACTGTAAACAGACTTTTTTTTTGTTTGGCCTAAGAGTGCTGAAGTTTTTGGTTGTTTTTTTAGTTTGTTTGTTTCTTTTTTGTGTGTGTGTGTGTCCTGTTTGAAACATTAGTAATAAAACAATATACACACACAATGTTGGTGCCGGTGCATATGTGTGTGCACATGATTTTGTGTTTTGCACAAAATTATAATGTCCTATTAAAATGTCTGAAAGCAGTCAAATGTCCTGATGCCGAAGAGAGCAGGACATTTGTCCTTGTGGCAACATCCCTGCCTAAGTATGTTTGCTCTCTGTCACACACACACACACACACACACACGAATCCATAACATATCAAACGTATGTGTTACTTACCCTTCAGTTCATCGTTTTATCAACAAGGTTACTCGTTAATCTCGTTGACCTCCAAACATTGCGTCCCCGATGCATTTCTTTTCCCAGTGAACATTTGCCTCCAACATTCAAAGCGCACACCTTGTTCCAGTGCCATACCAAGGCTTGGTCTGCGCAACTGGTGGTGTCACGACCAAATGATTATCAGCCAAGCTTAGTTATTAGCCGCTCCTTGATCCAGGCTCTGCACACAGAAAATCAATCATTAGGTACCACTTGATCCTTCTGAGTGACTTCGATCGCAATCAAAACAAACTGTCGGACGAAGACACGGTCAAAGTCAAATCGAAGGTGACGAAACTGGAAGAGAACCGCACTCAAAGTTGAGCTGATACTACTTGTGTGATAGTTCAAGCAGACGACAAAGAGGCAGCGGAGATGCAGCAAACACACCTGCAGCAACCAACAGGCAACAGACGCAGTAACAACTTACACTACAGCATCGTTTGCAACCTTGGCAGCAGACCAAGCGACGTCTGCGT
Source organism: Littorina saxatilis (assembly GCF_037325665.1). Lineage (NCBI taxonomy): Eukaryota > Metazoa > Mollusca > Gastropoda > Littorinimorpha > Littorinidae > Littorina > Littorina saxatilis. Next base: position 39,923,684 of record NC_090246.1, read on the forward strand.
TTGATTTGTTAGGGGAGGTGACTCCAGAATACCGTTTGCTTGTGTTAGACGCAAAGTAAGAATCCTGGGCAGAATTAGAATAATCGGAATTTCCAGAAAACTCACTTGATTTTCAACAGAGCGCCGCATTTCCGGAAACGAGCTACCTCATTCTAGAAATGGCAACCCTTCAACTGGCACAAAAAGTATTCACAGGTTCTGACAAATTGGTATGACAAATTGTGTGTGTGTGTTTATGATCTGAGACACACACATGGTTTTCCTAGAGTTTGGAAGAAATTGGTAAGACACTCATTATATTTAGTCAAGTTTTGACTAAATATTTTAACATCGAGGGGGAATCGAAACGAGGGTCGTGGTGTATGTGCGTGTGTGTGTGTGTGTGTCTGTGTGTGTGTGTGTGTGTGTAGAGCGATTCAGACTAAACTACTGGACCGATCTTTATGAAATTTGACATGAGAGTTCCTGGGTATGAAATCCCCGAACATTTTTTTCATTTTTTTGATAAATGTCTTTGATGACGTCATATCCGGCTTTTCGTGAAAGTTGAGGCGGCACTGTCACGCCCTCATTTTTCAACCAAATTGGTTGAAATTTTGGTCAAGTAATCTTCGACGAAGCCCGGACTTCGGTATTGCATTTCAGCTTGGTGGCTTAAAAATTAATTAATGACTTTGGTCATTAAAAATCTGAAGATTGTAAAAAAAAAAAAAAAAATGTATAAAACGATCCAAATTTACGTTCATCTTATTCTCCATCATTTGCTGATTCCAAAAACATATAAATATGTTATATTCGGATTAAAAACAAGCTCTGAAAATTAAATATATAAAAATTATTATCAAAATTAAATTGTCCAAATCAATTTAAAAACACTTTCATCTTATTCCTTGTCGGTTCCTGATTCCAAAAACATATAGATATGATATGTTTGGATTAAAAACACGCTCAGAAAGTTAAAACAAAGAGAGGTACAGAAAAGCGTGCTATCCTTCTTAGCGCAACTACTATCCCGCTCTTCTTGTCAATTTCACTGCCTTTGCCATGAGCGGTGGACTGACGATGCTACGAGTATACGGTCTTGCTGAAAAATGGCATTGCGTTCAGTTTCATTCTGTGAGTTCGACAGCTACTTGACTAAATATTGTATTTTCGCCTTACGCGACTTGTTTTTATATTTAGTCAAGTTTTGACTAAATATTTTAACATCGAGGGGGAATCGAAACGAGGGTCGTGGTGTATGTGCGTCTGTCTGTCTGTGTGTGTGTGTGTGTGTGTAGAGCGATTCAGACTAAACTACTGGACCGATCTTTATGAAATTTGACATGAGAGTTCCTGGGTATGAAATCCCCATACGTTTTTTTCATTTTTTTGATAAATGTCTTTGATGACGTCATATCCGGCTTTTCGTGAAAGTTGAGGCGGCACTGTCACGCCCTCATTTTTCAACCAAATTGGTTGAAATTTTGGTCAAGTAATCTTCGACGAAGCCCGGGGTTCGGTATTGCATTTCAGCTTGATGGCTTAAAAATTAATTAATGACTTTGGTCATTAAAAATCTGAAAATTGTAAAAAAAAATAAAAATTTATAAAACGATCCAAATTTACGTTTATCTTATTCTCCACCATTTGCTGATTCCAAAAACATATAAATATGTTATATTTGGATTAAAAACAAGCTCTGAAAATTAAATATAAAAATTATTATCAAAATTAAATTGTCCAAATCAATTTAAAAACACTTTCATCTTATTCCTTGTCGGTTCCTGATTCCAAAAACATATAGATATGATATGTTTGGATTAAAAACACGCCCAGAAAGTTAAAACAAAGAGAGGTACAGAAAAGCGTGCTATCCTTCTTAGCGCAACTACTACCCCGCTCTTCTTGTCAATTTCACTGCCTTTGCCATGAGCGGTGGACTGACGATGCTACGAGTATACGGTCTTGCTGAAAAATGGCATTGCGTTCACTTTCATTCAGTGAGTTCGACAGCTACTTGACTAAATATTGTATTTTCGCCTTACGCGACTTGTTTTTTCTCTTCCAAAGCGAAGTTTGTGTTTCAGAAAGAGCAGCTAGAAACAAAACGTTGAGATTTTGCTTGATTTGTTCAAGTACTAAAACATTAACTGAAAGTCAGAGACATACCAATGTCTCTGCTGAAATTAGTTTTAGCTTGAAACGATTGTTAAGTGTACATACCGGTACTGACGGGTTATATTCATATTTATCATTGAAAATGCTCCTTGCAAGGATTTATTATCAAAAATTCAGTTACATTCGTGTGACGGCTGATTGCAAGGTCAGAAATAATTGTTTTAAAGAATGTTTGTGTAACAAGCTGTGAATTTTTTATTTAGATTTTAAAAGTTAGGTCTAGCGCAAAAACGCACCACGGCCGGTCCAAAAACTGATAATCATCGATCCACGGCTATGGCCAGTTTACATCGATAGAATGAGACCCGAAGGGAAGTAACTCATTTTTGACCTGAGTTCAGGATGGGTCCAAAAAGTGTTCGAGACATTGCAAAATTAATTCTTTAAAAATTGCTCGGTCTTTACGTAGGCCACCTATATAGGATGTTCTCGTTTGGTGAGCGTTCAAATGGAAGGGTGTTTGTACTGTGTGTAAAAGCCTGACAGTATCTGTGATGGTTTACGGGAGGCTCGTTACTGTCCGGGCGTGATTTCCGGTGTCACGCCGGCGTGAGTTTACACTGTCCTGAGTTTACGCTGTGGCCCCAATGCGCATGCGTCGAAATATACGTCACTTCCTGACCAAATTCACGACGCTGTAGGCGTCGTGAGTTTATGATGATGTGAATTTATCTATGATTTACCAAAGCATTTTTGAGGTTGCCACGGTGACCGTCTTTGTTTCGCCGATCGCGTTCGCCACTGTATCAAAGAATTCAGTGGGAAATCGATGGGTTTGTGTTTGTCAGTGGTCTGCGAGTGTTGGAAGAAAAGGTGTAGATTTTTTTCTCAACAAATTCAGTTAGACTGGATTTTTTAGAATAGTGGGAATCGATGGTTTTGTGTTTGTTACCTTGGACTATTTATAATTATATGCTCCCTCGTAGAGATTGTTTTAGTCACCTTTTTCATGTTTGTGTTTAAAAAAAACACACATAAAGCTGGATATGTTCGGAATCAGAAATGCTTCCTCTAGATGCCAAAATCAAAATGGATACTTGTCTTATACATGCGTCTGGGTTTGAGTTGACTTAAGTGTTGTTTGTTGCAGTGACATAAATGAATTATCGTGATAATCAAAATAAAGAGAGAAATAGCAAATTGTAAATGTGTTAACATAAACTTGAATGAACGTTTACTCTCTCTCATCCTTGGTTCCCAGAGTCGCCGCATGCGCCCCAGCCCCAGTGTGGTGGGTGTTTTTGGGTGGGGTTCTGTTCTGTTTTCTTCTGTTCTGTATTTTTGTTTGTATTTTGTTTCTGCCTGAAAATGTTTCAAAGAAAGCATCTGATCAGCGAACTGTTCCATCGTGCGGGTTATGACTCACTAAAAACGTGATTGACACCTTCCTTACTCAACGGTGAAAACAACCGGCTTCGAGTCGGCAAATTCACGATGGCGGAAGTGACGCATATTTCGACGCACGCGCATTGGGGCCACTGCGTAAACTCAGGACAGTGTAAACTCACGCCGTGACACCGGTATTGAATATTCATAACAGCCAGCGCTAAAACGAGGCGCCATGTTGCTGTAGAGGACTCATCCACGAAAATAAATTCTTTGAAAATTTCTCACGCTCGACAGAAAGCAGCCAGGATGTTCCCGTTTGGTGAGCGTTCAAATGGAAGTATGCTTATGTACTGTATGTAGACGCTCGGGGAGCTCTGTGATGGTTTACGGGAGGCTTACTGTGCCTTTAAATTCAACTGTAGTTGTTTAAAAACAACCAAACACATTCTATATGATTGTAGATATAATACATGTATATCCTTCTGCCAAATATTATTAATTTCTGATGCATGATGTTGCTGTAAAACCGTTTTCTAGAAATCCCATATGATGCTGTAAATGCCAGTTTTCATCGCAACAGCAGTCAATATCCATCCACAATGTTTTCATTCATTTTAATAAGTCACTTCAATAACTACCCAGAAAACTAAGTTATTCCTTGACTGTATTCTTCAAGTTTAAGTTTGGTAATGTTACTGCCGCACATTGCCTTAAGTAATAAATAAAGGGTTCCAGTAACATACCATTCTTCTTTATTGATTATGAACTTTGGAAGGTTAGATGTTGGATCTGTTTAAAAAAATATATTTCCTTGATGTTATGTACTAAGATCAACCGTCTGCTTGGACATATACTAAAGATCCACTACCTGGCTGCGGAAAATCGATTAATTCATAGAAAAAAATGCCTTACAGGGAAGCAGCTAGCCGATTGACTGTACATGTTTGTGTAGAGGTGTTCTTATTGCATGTTCAAGCCAGGACAGATGGTGACCTGAAACATTTACACATTACATCTTATATGCAGGACTGCTACTTTTAAGCTTAGGTGTAAGTGTGATGATATATTTGTTTGACTGATTATGGGCATTAAAATAATACTTACACTTGAGATCTGATTTTGTGTGTGGCTGTGTGTGTGTGTGTGTGTGTGTGTGTGTGTGTGTGTGTGTGTGTGCCCATGAGGGTGTGTGTGGGCCATTTGACATACTTGCAGACGAAACAAACAGAGGTAACTGATAAACTGCATTTATTAACACAAAGATGTAAACAAAGTGAGTTCACACATTTCACAAAAGTAAAACAAGGCAGTCTCACATGCATTCACAATATTTAGTACTCACATGAATGGCCAAAGATTATAGGCTGAGAATGCAAGTTCTAATTTGGCACATTTGTACATGTAGCTGCATACGCTAGACATATATATATATCCATCTTACAATTAAAAAAAACCTAGTGGTTAGGACATCGGCCTGAAAATCTAGGTTCTAGGTTCGAATCTCTGCAGAGGCATTTACCTTTTCCCCTTGGTTGAAATAAAAATGCTCAATCCAGAGAGAGCAACCGTAAAGTTACCAGCGTAAAAGTAAAGCGTTGAATGCAGCTATGAAGGTCATGCCAGCAGTGTGGGTCAAGATTCAGGCTGCCTTCTATGCACAGAATTCTGTGTAGGATTCTCAGCTCTATCTTTACAAACACATAATCCCCAATAGTCATACAGTGGAACCCCCCTTTTAAGACCCCCTCCATTTCAAGACCTTGTTTTCTCAGACTTTCTGTTCATAACCTCTGTAAATTTACCTCCATTTTAAGACACCCTTCTTTTCAAGACCTGATTTTCTCAGATTTCTGGAGGTCTTAAAAGGGGGGTTCCACTCCAGCTGTAAGACATAATTTTGTTTAAAACACTTATGCCTTTTGGGGGAAATAAATTAATGAGAAAAGACATCACCACACTAAGAAGTCAGGGTGCTGACTTTTGCTATGTGACCAAGTGGAAGGATTTTCTTATTCCATGCAAAAAGCGTGATGAAGGTCTGACACAGTGAGGCGAAGTGTTTTAATGAGGCAGAGCAGACCTTTAAAAAGTAAGTTCACCACATCCAAGTGAAAGACACAATCTTGGCAGACTGTATTACAAAAGCAACATTTCAGCACAACATAAGAATGAATTGAACCATCCAGGATGCACCAGAACGACCCAAAAACAGAATCAATGAAAATTTTAAACAAGATAAAGTACTGATTAGGATTCAAAGGAAGAACAAGTCATGGGTTAACACATTTCATGTGCATAATGCAGTTAAAAGATCTAAATTCTAATATTGCAAACAAAGTCTATACATGAACACGCATTGACTGAATCATAGTTCATACACACACATCTCCCAAAGCTAAGCCTGTGTGTAAAATACTGCCTGTGAACAGCTTAACTTAAAGCACTCAAACAACATAAAAGATAATACCACTTTATGTAGTAAAAACAAACAAACCGATGTTTGCTGTAAGAAAATATCTGCATACCAAACACTACCTGTATTTAGCTGAATTGACAACTTACATAAGTCAAAATGTACCCTTGATACACACCGCACCACACATTATTTGTGTAGAATGTTATTGTTAATTTGTTACATGTTCATTTCACCACTAAGGCAACAGAAAACCTCTGTAAGTGTAAGCATCTTCAGATGGACTATAATTATTAAAGCAGTTCTGGTAGCTCTGTCAGCACAGAATGGACTGAATCTGATCATCATCCGCAGCAAAGCCTGGCACCACTCTGCAAGCTGCCTGCACGTCATATCTCGGCACCTCACTTCCTGGAAAATAAAGAAAATGTATTACTGAGCACATCCAGACTTTGCTGTGCGCTGATGGGGATATTTTTGGGTATCGAGAAGAGGGTGTGTGTTGGGGGTGGGGGTGCGGAAAGTTAGGTAGGAGGTAATACTTGTTCTTCACAAGATCAGTGGGATGGAGAATAGTGTGGGTGATACTGACAGTGACAACTATGAACTAAACTGTAAACATTGTTCTGTAATATTACAGGTGCCATCATTCCTTCCTGTGAAAATCTTTTATTTCATGGATATATTTATACTTTCATCATTAAAATTAAACAGATTTCCTCACAAGAACCTTTCTAACAACATGATATCTTGTTATGCTGATGATGTGAGCAGCTTTTCTGGAATGTGATGGAAAGTTAGTAACTATTTTTTTAAATTCAGCATGAGCCCTCATCCCACACACATATTTAGCGTTGACACCTTACAGTTTTGTTGAGAAATGTGATGTGAATTCATTCAGAAAATTCTAACTCTGCGCAGGGGCAGTCAGGGTGTTGAATGTAGAAGGAGGTATCCAAGTACACAGGCGGTACATGTATTACAATTTACATTGTTACTCTTATTCCATGTTAAAAAAAACAACTATAAAAACAAACTGGCCAGATCTGTGATTGTGAGCCAAGGAAAGGACTGACTGTATTTAAAATAATTCCAGTAACGAGTAAATCTTTCATTCTAGCAGAGACATACATACACATACATACAGAGATGCGAAGCGAGGGCCGCTCGCGTGAACTCTTGGGCTACTGCGCTCGGTCAGCGTGACCTCGCGCAATTGTTAGCCATCATCCCGTACTAAGTTGTTGTTCGCTTGCTCTCTGACACCGATTTGAGGTGCTTTTCTGTCATATTTCTTTGGATATATCCAGCTTCAGACGAGATATATCAGTGGTAAGTAAACTTGATTCATATTCTGTAGCCTTCAATAGTGTGCACACGAACGCATTTGCCGGATTGGCTTCCCGAAGTGAGTCAAAAACGGTTCCTTCGGTTCTTGCGGCCATTGTTTCTAAGTCCATTGTGCGTGGAGGCAATGTTTGGGAGCTAATATTTTCTTTTGTGCGAAACTTTGCTTTCCCTTGACTGGCAAATGCATTACTGGTGTATACATTAATCTGTTTGTATAATTTTTGACGCGCTGTAATTAAATTCGATGCTTTTAAGTCTCACTCAAGTGGTTCTCGCACTTACACTGGCGTGTGGATAAAAAAATTTTAAGGAGAAATGAGCGAAATTGCTTACTTTAGAATTCATCTTCTAATCACCAAATAATGCAATAAATTAATCTTCTTCTTGTGATTTTCTGTTTCTCTTGAGTGCAAATAATCAACATTTTGCATGTTTTATTATCTATGATTTTCTATGAAACAGTTATAACTCTTTAAAAACACAACAATTGCCAGCTTGGCGCCAGTCATGGGAGGATTACTTGCCCCTGCCGTAGGCGAAGAGTACGCGAACAATTGCCAGCTTGGCGCCAGTGGGAGGATTACTTGCCCCTGCCGTAGGCGAGGATAACGCGAGCGGGAAGACAGCGCTTCGCATCTCTTCTATCTATGTCTCCGATTCTAGCTATTTCATGTTTTACTTTCTTGCATCGCAATAGTTCAATGTTCATACAAAAAGTATAATGCACTTTATGAGTATAGGGTTGCAACAAACTTTAAGATGGGAAGGAGAGAGAAAATAAAGATATTTGTACCATTAATATGTATACAAAGTACATCATACCAATTACCATGCACAGTATTACTATGCATCTTCAAATGTATGAATAATTTCATTGTAATACAATTTACAAAGAACAAAAGACTGCTGAATTATCTACATCAGTACATGTTTATAGCTTCAGACTACCATCACCAATACCTAATGTTACTAGATATATATATATAAACATAAATAAATTTTACCATACAGATTTGACAAGCAAAAGCTATACGTGGTAAAGAAATGTGTAACTTACTCTTCAGGGGTAGTCTGTAATGTAAAGCACCACGCCAAGTCATCCTGATACCTCTCCAGTACATGTAGCCATGTTTAAAGGTAAACTGTTGGAACTGGAAGACAGGAGCTGTATGAATGATGCACATCATCTCTGGTTTCTCGGGAGGCCTGAAAAAACCCAGAACAATAATTATTAACATAACATGTCTTGAAAATGAAATAAGTACCATTTCAACTTCACTATCAGAGCCAAATCACTCACTAATTCAGTAATTGTTTTGTTTATTCTTTTACAACCATAGTTCATACACTGATACAGCAGCATTTGATTCTGTGCATGCAGATTAAAGATATCAAGCATTTTATAAACTTGAGTAAAAAAACAGAACACAACAAAAACACACTCAGTGACTCACAGTCACACCCAGTTAATCAGTAACACCATAGACCAAATGGTCTATGGTAACACACAGATACATACACAACAGATACATCTTGCTCAGTTCTACAAAGGCCACGTTTGCAATGGCCATGTCTTGGATTTTAAAAACAATAACTTACCTGCTGGTTGATCCAAACCGATGATTGAAAATCAGTAAGACTGAGACTGAGAGGAAAATGTCCTGTAGTGTACAGTGCGATTCATCGCCAACCTCCCCATTCAAGGCAGACCGTGTCCAATATCAGCTGTACCATTCACATCCCGATTGCATTCCTTCAGAAGGGCAATCAGTGTTTCAACTTCTTTGTCGATATATTTCTCTGGTAAGACTCATTCTGCATTTGAAGGTTTCCTGCAGTTTGTCCAAGATGGGGCTTTGGCTGGTTTCAGGTTAACCTGTATGGCTTGGGCGGGAGCGTTTGCGTCCGCAGGGAACAGGCTTATTTCGAGGATGTTGTCGTGTTCTTTCAAGATGTGGGAGTTGAGTTCCATCTCCCTGGCGGCGTGGCCGTACTGGCTGGCGTTGATGGTAGACTCCTCTTCTTCTTCCAACGAAAAGTTGAATTGAGTTTCAGCAATCTCCATAGAGAAGTTGGTGGTGGCCATTTTGCTAAAGGGTGGTGTAGATCAAGGAGCGTAGTGGGAAAGCGTGGTAGGTCTCGGAATCAGGAGAAACTCGTGATGTGGTCAAGTAGTTGATTCTGTCTGTTTTAGTAGACAATCTCGTCAGAGTTGTTCTGCGATCTTATTGGTGGGACCAAGTTCCGCCCGTGGGTTGGCTGGTTTGTGAAGATGCGAGATAAGTGTGTGTCAATCAACGCTCCGGTGGCTGGGCGTAGAGTCTTTGATACGTGTAGTGGGGCCCTTTTGGCGTGGTGGGCGGAGTTGCCGTGGGGGTGATTGTTGGGCGCAAAAACTGCGTCCCTCCCTCTCCGTTGCGGCTGAGTGACCGTGTTGCGTGTCGATTCATTCGTGTTATCAGCACTATTGATCAGTGAAAAACTGTTGGATTGTTTTTAGCTTCACCGTTTGTTGGTGTAACACTTATGTTTTTTCGTAGCTTTATTTATTCTCTCCGTGATTTCCGTGACTGTTGTTATGTCAGGGGGGTATGCCGTTTTGAATAAGCGAAAGTTCCTGGCGTTGTATTGTTTTCATTACCTTGTGTAAGCAAGGCAGGGGTTGTTTAATTTGTCACTTGACTTGTTAAGAGGTTTTAACAAGATGAGGTTTAGGAACAAGCCGGAACATTCTGTGTCTTGTAGAATCAGCTTCCAGTGTTTCAAGAGTTTCTTTTTAAGGTGTCTCAGTCTAGGGTTGTAGGTTGAGACCATGAGGAGTGGTGGGGCTTTGTTTTTGGTGGGATGGTCTCTCTTTTGTTTTAGAAGTGTGTTTCTTGGTATGTTCAAGACTTCCCGTTTGGTTAACTCCAGTTCGTCCGGTATATATTCTCTCTCAAGAAGTTTTGAAAGGAATAAATCAGTTTCCTTGTTCTGTGTGGTTATGTTGTTGTTGGTGCGAATGTATCTGATCAATTCACCTTTCACAAGTCCTTTAAAAGATACTGGGAGGGTGGGCAGATTCCCGATGGAGATACTGAAATGTTTCAGTAGATTTCCTGTGTGTTTTCAAGTCCAATATTTTGTTGGACAAGAATCTGTTACCCTTGTAGAAGGTGGTGTCAAGAAACGTCGCCTCTGAGTCAGAGATGTTGTTTGTGAACTTGAGTAATGGATGGTGGGCGTTGGCAATATCAAACAGCTGATGTATTTGGTTTTGGTCAGCATTAAAGAACAAGATGCCGTCATCTCTGTAGCGTCCGTGCCAGAGAATTGTGTCTTTGTGGGCATATTTGTCGAGGATTTCAATCATGAGTTGAAACATGCGTATATCGCATATTTCTGGGGATGATGTCATTCCCATGGCGACCCCAATGCACTGGTTGTAGTGTTGGTTGTCAAACACAAAGTTGTTGTTTTTCAAGATGAGCTCAAGAAGTGACACGATGTGTGATTTGTGGATAGGTGGTAGTGGTGGGATACACAGGGTGGTGTGCAAAGCTTCGTCCACAGCTCTTAAGAGTTCAACCGCTGTCATGTTGGTGTACATGCTAGTGATGTCAAATGTGCAAATGAGCACATTGGGGGGAAGAGTGAGTTGTTCAATTTGCTGGATAAAATCCAATGTGTCTCTGATGTAGGTAGGTTGTCTTTTTACTGTAGGTAGTAGGAAGAAATCGATTCATTTTCCCACGTATTGGGAGGGGGTGTCACATTGGGAAATGATAGGTCTGCCTGAAATTCTAGTATCCTGGACTCCGTTTGTTTGTAGGTTGCAAATTTCTTCTTTGGAGAATTTGTGTACTTTAGGGAGAAAGTACAGTTTGCCCATTTTTTGTGCATTTTTGGTTTGGCACAGGAAATTGTATGTTGGTTTGTCAATTTGTTGGGTTTCCTTTAGATGTGTTATGATTGTCATCATTTGGTTGATCAGTGCCAGTTGATCAGGTGGGGGGATGGTTTTGTAGTGTACCCCTGAAAGATGGAATTGTCCTTCCTCGTCGTAGGTAGTTTTGTTCAAGATCACGATTGTGTTGTTTTTGTCAGCTTTACGTATGACTTTGTCTTGATTGTCAGTTAGCTCCTTGGGGGCTTTCCTTTCATCTTCAGAGAGGTTGGATTGTAGTTTCTTTAAAGAGAGATTGTATAGTTCCATTCTGGTATTGAAGATGTACTCTTCGATGACTTCGTTGCCTAGTGGGGGGTTCCAATTGGATTTTTTGTAGAACGGAGGTATTTTCGTGTTGGAGGTGTTTTCACGGAAGTGAAATTTGCATCGAATGTTTCGTGCAAGTTTGTAGAAATCTGCAGATATTTGTTTTCTCATGGTTGGTTTGTTGGTTTTTGGCGTTGGTATGAATTTGAGGCTTTTTGCTAAGCCCAGATATTGTCCATTCGAGAGTTGCACATTTGACAAGTTGATCATCACGAATTGTTTGGCTCGTGTCAAGTTGTTGTTGATCTTTTCTTTCTCATTAGACAGTCTGGTTTGTTTCCTCCTTTGGATGCGGAGTTGTGTTTTGGAGTGTCTGCCCATGATTTGGGAGAGAGCCGTATAGTGACAAGTGCACTTTGACCACGGATAGTGGGGTGGTATCGCGTGTCCTTTTGATACGGGAATGTGAGGAGATGAGCAAAACGTCGAGATTGGGTATGTGTGCTCAGTTGGAGGTTTTAATTAGTGCCAATGTGTGGATATAACAGTTGGGGGAGAGGCTTAGGAATGTGCAGGCCCCAGTCTCTTCGTCTCCTTTCCCCGTCCCTTGATTGGGTTTGAGGGATGGCAAATGCCGGAAATACCTAGTGCTGGAGGGATTAGCTGTAGCGTATCGGCGTCTGTGACTTGATACCCTTCTTGCTGCGGCGTCATAGTTGAAACGGATGTGTCCCGTCTGTTCGGGTTGATATTTGGGGAATAGTGTGAATTGTAACCTCTTAGTCTGGTTAGAGGCACATAGTTTAGGGGTGTGCCGGAAATGCCCTGGCACTGGAAGGATTCGCTGTATCGTTTCAGCGTCTGTAAGTTGCTAGAGACCGTTCTATTTGCGGTGTCATAGTGGAGACAGATGTTTCCCATCTCTGAGGGTTTGATAACTGGGGATTAATTGTAGAGTTGTATCATTTTCCCTAATTCGAAGCAAACACTTTATGAGGAAATTGAATTTCTCTCTCAAGGGTGTAAGTTCAAGGTTTGCCAGGCTTGGCAAATATATTAGGCGAAACACCGATTCCTGTTGAGATGGTAGTTGTAGTTGGTGTTGGTTTTGTTGAAGGTGGGGTTTGTAGAAATTATAATCGTTCTCGAGTTCGAGTTTTTGTTGTTGACATTTTCGTAGTGGTTGTTGTTGATGTGGATGTAGTCAATGTCTGATTTGTTACAAGGACATTCTTGTGTGTTCCCAGCACTGTTTATTAGTGTACATCAGTTGTTGGAGGTGCTGTTAAAATTTAAGCCGTTCTTCCCGATGTGGGGTTGTTGTGGTTGTTGTCGTTGTAGTTGTATCTGTTTTGTTGTTGTTTGTTGATGGTGTCGTCTTAGTTATCTTTGTTCGTTTTGTTGTAATGGTAAACACAGGTGTTGTTCTTGCTTACGCAAGGCATCAGCTGTTCGTGTTCAGCTGTTTTAGCAGTGTGCTTCAATACTTAGAGGTACTGGGTGATGGTGTTGTAAAGCAACAAATGTACAGGTTGTATATGGGAGAGGTTTTGGGTGTCTCCAGGTGCTTTTTCAAACTAACATTGTAGTTGTTCTGGGTTATCGAGCTGTTATTCCTGTTGGTGTAGTAGTGTACACAGAGAGGTGTTGGTCTTGTTACACGCAGTGTCTGCCGTTTGTGTTCAGCTGATTTAGCAAATTGCTTCAATACTCAGTGGTATTGATTGAGTACCGTTGTTGTGAAACAACACGTGTACTGGTTATATTGGGGAGAGGTTTTGGGTGTCTCTGTGTGCTTTTCCACACTACCGAGGATCGAACAAAGGCAATTGCTACATGGTTGGACCCTTGCTGGCCCGTACGCTCCGGTGGCTGGGCGTAGCGTCTTTGATACGTGTAGTGGGGCCCTTTTGGCGTGGTGGGCGGAGTTGCCGTGGGGGTGATTGTTGGGCGCGAAACTGCGTCCCTCCCTCTCCGTTGCGGCTGAGTGACCGTGTTGCGTGTCGATTCATTCGTGTTATCAGAACTATTGATCAGTTGGGTTGTTTTTACCTTCACTGTTTGTTGGTGTAACACTTATGTTTTTTCGTAGCTTTATTTATTCTCTCCGTGATTTCCGTGACTGTTGTTATGTCAGGGGGGTATGTCGTTTTGAATAAGCGAAAGTTCTTGGCGTTGTATTGTTTTCATTACCTTATGTAAGCAAGGCAGGGGTTGTTATATCACTTGACTTGTTAAGAGGTTTTAACAAGATGATCTTTCAAGTTCCTGTGTCTTGCATAGGCAACAAGGGGAGGTTTAGGGAACAAGCCGGAACATTCTGTGTCTTGTAGAATCAGCTTCCAGTGTTTCAAGAGTTTCTTTTTAAGGTGTCTCAGTCTAGGGTTGTAGGTTGAGACCATGAGGAGTGGTGGAGCTTTGTTTTTGGTGGGATGGTCTCTCTTTTGTTTTAGAAGTGTGTTTCTTGGTATGTTCAAGACTTCCCGTTTGATTAACTCCAGTTCGTCCGGTATATATTCTCTCTCAAGGAGTTTTGAAAGGAATAAATCAGTTTCCTTGTTCTGTGTGGTTATGTTGTTGTTGGTGCGAATGTATCTGATTAATTCACCTTTCACAAGTCCTTTAAATACACTGGGAGGGTGGGCCGATTCCCGATGGAGATACTGAAATGTTTCAGTAGATTTCCTGTGTGTTTTCAAGTCCAATATTTTGTTGGACAAGAATCTGTTACCCTTGTAGAAGGTGGTGTCAAGAAACGTCGCCTCTGAGTCAGAGATGTTGTTTGTGAACTTGAGTAATGGATGGTGGGCGTTGGCAATATCAAACAGCTGATGTATTTGGTTTTGGTCAGCATTAAAGAACAAGATGCCGTCATCTCTGTAGCGTCCGTGCCAGAGAATTGTGTCTTTGTGGGCATATTTGTCGAGGATTTCAATCATGAGTTGAAACATGCGTATATCGCATATTTCTGGGGATGATGTCATTCCCATGGCGGCCCCAATGCACTGGTTGTAGTGTTGGTTGTCAAACACAAAGTTGTTGTTTTTCAAGATGAGCTCAAGAAGTGACACGATGTGTGATTTGTGGATAGGTGGTAGTGGTGGGATACACAGGGTGGTGGGCAAAGCTTCGTCCACAGCTCTTAAGAGTTCAACCGCTGTCATGTTGGTGTACATGCTAGTGATGTCAAATGTACAAATGAGCACATTGGGGGGGAAGAGTGAGTTGTTCAATTTGCTGGATAAAATCCAATGTGTCTCTGATGTAGGTAGGTTGTCTTTTTACTATAGGTAGTAGGAAGAAATCGATTCATTTTCCCACGTATTGGGAGGGGGTGTCACACTGGGAAATGATAGGTCTGCCTGAAATTCTAGTATCCTGGACTCCGTTTGTTTGTAGGTTGCAAATTTCTTCTTTGGAGAATTTGTGTACTTTAGGGAGAAAGTACAGTTTGCCCATTTTTTTTGCATTTTTGGTTTGGCACAGGAAATTGTATGTTGGTTTGTCAATTTGTTGGGTTTCCTTTAGATGTGTTATGATTGTCATCATTTGGTTGATCAGTGCCAGTTGATCAGGTGGGGGGATGGTTTTGTAGTGTCCCCCTGAAAGATGGAATTGTCCTTCCTCGTCGTAGGTAGTTTTGTTCAAGATCACGGTTGTGTTGTTTTTGTCAGCTTTACGTATGACTATGTCTTGATTGTCAGATAGCTCCTTGGGGGCTTTCCTTTCATCTTCAGAGAGGTTGGATTGTAGTTTCTTTAAAGAGAGATTGTATAGTTCCATTCTGGTATTGAAGATGTACTCTTCGATGACTTTGTTGCCTAGTGGGGGGTTCCAATTGGATTTTGTGTAGAACGGAGGTATTTCCGTGTTGGAGGTGTTTTCACGGAAGTGAAATTTGCATCGAATGTTTCGTGCAAGTTTGTAGAAATCTGCAGATATTTGTTTTCTCATGGTTGGTTTGTTGGTTTTTGGCGTTGGTATGAATTTGAGGCCTTTTGCTAAGCCCAGATATTGTCCATTCGAGAGTTGCACATTTGACAAGTTGATCACGAATTGTTTGGCTCGTGTCAAGTTGTTGTTGATCTTCTTTTCTTTCTCATTAGACAGTCTGGTTTGTTTCCTCCTTTGGATGCGGAGTTGTGTTTTGGAGTGTCTGCCCATGATTTGGGAGAGAGCCGTATAGTGACAAGTGCACTTTGACCACGGATAGTGGGGTGGTATCGCGTGTCCTTTTGATACGGGAATGTGAGGGGATGAGCAAAACGTCGAGATTGGGTATGTGTGCTCAGTTGGAGGTTTTAATTAGTGCCAATGTGTACATATAACAGTTGGGGGAGAGGCTAAGGAATGTGCAGGCCCCAGTCTCTTCGTCTCCAGGCCCCAGTCTCTTCGTCTCCTTTCCCCGTCCTTTGATTGGGTTTGAGGGATGGCAAATGCCGGAAATACCTAGTGCTGGAGGGATTAGCTGTAGCGTATCGGCGTCTGTGACTTGATACCCTTCTTGCTGCGGCGTCATAGTTGAAACGGATGTGTCCCGTCTGTTCGGGTTGATATTTGGGGAATAGTGTGAATTGTAACCTCTTAGTCTGGTTAGAGGCACATAGTTTAGGTGTGTGCCGGAAATGCCCTGGCACTGGAAGGATTAGCTGTATCGTTTCAGCGTCTGTTGCTGGAGACCGTTCTATTTGCGGTGTCATAGTGGAGACAGATGTTTCCCATCTCTGAGGATTTGATAACTGGGGATTAATTGTAGAGTTGTATCATTTTCCCTAATTCGAAGCAAACACTTTATGAGGAAATTGAATTTCTCTCTCGAGAGTGTAAGTTTAAGGTTTGCCAGGCTTGGCAAATATATTAGGCGAAACACCGATTCCTGTTGAGATGGTAGTTGTAGTTGGTGTTGGTTTTGTTGACGGTGGGGTTTGTAGAAATTATAATCGTTCTCGAGTTCGAGTTTTTGTTGAAATTTTCGTAGTAGTTGTTGTTGATGTGGATGTAGTCAATGTCTGATTTGTTACAAGGACATTCTTGTGTGTTCCCAGCACTGTTTATTAGTGTACATCAGTTGTTGGAGGTGCTGTTGAAATTTAAGCCGTTCTTCCCGATGTGGGATTGTTGTGGTTGTTGTCGTTGTAGTTGTATCTGTTTTGTTGTTGTTTGTTGATGGTGTCGTCTTAGTTATCTTTGTTCGTTTTGTTGTAATGGTAAACACAGGTGTTGTTCTTGCTTACGCAAGGCATCAGCTGTTCGTGTTCAGCTGTTTTAGCAGTGTGCTTCAATACTTAGAGGTACTGGGTGATGGTGTTGTAAAGCAACAAATGTACAGGTTGTATATGGGAGAGGTTTTGGGTGTCTCCAGGTGCTTTTTCAAACTAACATTGTAGTTGTTCTGGGTTATCGAGCTGTTATTCCTGTTGGTGTAGTAGTGTACACAGAGAGGTGTTGGTCTTGTTACAGGCGGTGTCTGTCGTTTGTGTTCAGCTGATTTAGCAAATTGCTTCAATACTCAGTGGTATTGATTGAGTACCGTTGTTGTGAAACAACACGTGTACTGGTTATATTGGGGAGAGGTTTTGGGTGTCTCTGTGTGCTTTTCCACACTACCGAGGATCGAACAAAGGCAATTGCTACATGGTTGGACCCTTGCTGGCCCGTACGCTCCGGTGGCTGGGCGTAGCGTCTTTGATACGTGTAGTGGGGCCCTTTTGGCGTGGTGGGCGGAGTTGCCGTGGGGGTGATTGTTCGGCGCGAAACTACGTCCCTCCCTCTCCGTTGCGGCTGAGTGACCGTGTTGCGTGTCGATTCATTCGTGTTATCAGACCTATTGATCAGTTGGGTTGTTTTTACCTTCACCGTTTGTTGGTGTAACACTTATGATTTTTCGTAGCTTTATTTATTCTCTCCGTGATTTTCGTGACTGTTGTTATGTCAGGGGGGTATGTCGTTTTGAATAAGCGAAAGTTGGTGTATTGTTTTCATTACCTTATGTAAGCAAGGCAGGGGTTGTTATGTCACTTGACTCGACTTGTTAAGAGGTTTTAACAAGATGATCTTTCAAGTTCCTGTGTCTTGCATAGGCAATGAGGGGAGGTTTAGGGAACAAGCCGGAACATTCTGTGTCTTGTAGAATCAGCTTCCAGTGTTTCAAGAGTTTCCTGTTAAGGTGTCTCAGTCTGGGGTTGTAGGTTGAGATCATGAGGAGTGGTGGAGCTTTGTTTTTGGTGGGATGGTCTCTTTTGTTTTAGAAGTGTGTTTCTTGGTATGTTCAAGACTTCCCGTTTGATTAACTCCAGTTCGTCCGGTATATATTCTCTCTCAAGAAGTTTTGAAAGGAATAAATCAGTTTCCTTGTTCTGTGTGGTTATGTTGTTGTTGGTGCGAATGTATCTAATCAATTCACCTTTCACAAGTCCTTTAAAGACACTGGGGGGTGGGCAGATTCCCGATGGAGATACTGAAATGTTTCAGTAGATTTCCTGTGTGTTTTCAAGTCCAATATTTTGTTGGACAAGAATCTGTTACCCTTGTAGATGGTGGTGTCAAGAAACGTCGCCTCTGAGTCAGAGATGTTGTATGTGAATTTGAGTAATGGATGGTGGGCGTTGGCAATATCAAACAGCTGATGTATTTGGTTTTGGTCAGCATTAAAGAACAAGATGCCGTCTTCTCTGTAGCGTCCGTGCCAGAGAATGGTGTCCTTGTAAGCATATTTGTCGAGGATTTCATTCATGAGTTGAAACATGCGTATATCGCATATTTCTGGGGATGCTGTCATTCCCATGGCGGCCTCAATGCACTGGTTGTAGTGTTGGTTGTCGAACAGAAAGTTGTTGTTTTTCAAGATGAGCTCAAGAAGTGACACGATGTGTGATTTGTGGATAGGTGGTAGTGGTGGGATACACAGGGGGGTGGGCAAAGCTTCGTCCACAGCTCTTAAGAGTTCAATCGCTGTCATGTTGGTGTACATGCTAGTGATGTCAAATGTACAAATGAGCACATTGGGGGGAAGAGTGAGTTGTTCAATTTGCTGGATAAAATCCAATGTGTCTCTGATGTAGGTAGGTTGTCTTTTTACTGTAGGTAGTAGGAAGAAATCGATTCATTTTCCCACGTATTGGGAGGGGGTGTCACATTGGGAAATGATAGGTCTGCCTGAAATTCTAGTATCCTGGACTCCGTTTGTTTGTAGGTTGCAAATTTCTTCTTTGGATAATTTGTGTACTTTAGGGAGAAAGTACAGTTTGCCCATTTTTTTTGCATTTTTGGTTTGGCACAGGAAATTGTATGTTGGTTTGTCAATTTGTTGGGTTTCCTTTAGATGTGTTATGATTGTCATCATTTGGTTGATCAGTGCCAGTTGATCAGGTGGGGGGATGGTTTTGTAGTGTACCCCTGAAAGATGGAATTGTCCTTCCTCGTCGTAGGTAGTTTTGTTCAAGATCACGATTGTGTTGTTTTTGTCAGCTTTACGTATGACTATGTCTTGATTGTCAGATAGCTCCTTGGGGGCTTTCCTTTCATCTTCAGAGAGGTTGGATTGTAGTTTCTTTAAAGAGCGATTGTATAGTTCCATTCTGGTATTGAAGATGTACTCTTCGATGACTTTGTTGCCTAGTGGGGGGTTCCAATTGGATTTTGTGTAGAACGGAGGTATTTCCGTGTTGGAGGTGTTTTCACGGAAGTGAAATTTGCATCGAATGTTTCGTGCAAGTTTGTAGAAATCTGCAGATATTTGTTTTCTCATGGTTGGTTTGTTCGTTTTTGGCGTTGGTATGAATTTGAGGCCTTTTGCTAAGCCCAGATATTGTCCATTCGAGAGTTGCACATTTGACAAGTTGATCACGAATTGTTTGGCTCGTATCAAGTTGTTGTTGATCTTCTTTTCTTTCTCATTAGAAAGTCTGGTTTGTTTCCTCCTTTGGATGCGGAGTTGTGTTTTGGAGTGTCTGCCCATGATTTGGGAGAGAGCCGTATAGTGACAAGTGCACTTTGACCACGGATAGTGGGGTGGTATCGCGTGTCCTTTTGATACGGGAATGTGAGGGGATGAGCAAAACGTCGAGATTGGGTATGTGTGCTCAGTTGGAGGTTTTAATTAGTGCCAATGTGTACATATAACAGTTGGGGGAGAGGCTAAGGAATGTGCAGGCCCCAGTCTCTTCGTCTCCAGGCCCCAGTCTCTTCGTCTCCTTTCCCCGTCCTTTGATTGGGTTTGAGGGATGGCAAATGCCGGAAATACCTAGTGCTGGAGGGATTAGCTGTAGCGTATCGGCGTCTGTGACTTGATACCCTTCTTGCTGCGGCGTCATAGTTGAAACGGATGTGTCCCGTCTGTTCGGGTTGATATTTGGGGAATAGTGTGAATTGTAACCTCTTAGTCTGGTTAGAGGCACATAGTTTAGGTGTGTGCCGGAAATGCCCTGGCACTGGAAAGATTAGCTGTATCGTTTCAGCGTCTGTTGCTGGAGACCGTTCTATTTGCGGTGTCATAGTGGAGACAGATGTTTCCCATCTCTGAGGATTTGATAACTGGGGATTAATTGTAGAGTTGTATCATTTTCCCTAATTCGAAGCAAACACTTTATGAGGAAATTGAATTTCTCTCTCGAGGGTGTAAGTTTAAGGTTTGCCAGGCTTGGCAAATATATTAGGCGAAACACCGATTCCTGTTGAGATGGTAGTTGTAGTTGGTGTTGGTTTTGTTGACGGTGGGGTTTGTAGAAATTATAATCGTTCTTGAGTTCGAGTTGTTGTTGAAATTTTCGTAGTAGTTGTTGTTGATGTGGATGTAGTCAATGTCTGATTTGTTACAAGGACATTCTTGTGTGTTCCCAGCACTGTTTATTAGTGTACATCAGTTGTTGGAGGTGCTGTTGAAATTTAAGCCGTTCTTCCCGATGTGGGATTGTTGTGGTTGTTGTCGTTGTAGTTGTATCTGTTTTGTTGTTGTTTGTTGATGGTGTCGTCTTAGTTATCTTTGTTCGTTTTGTTGTAATGGTATACACAGGTGTTGTTCTTGCTTACGCAAGGCATCAGCTGTTCGTGTTCAGCTGTTTTAGCAGTGTGCTTCAATACTTAGAGGTACTGGGTGATGGTGTTGTAAAGCAACAAATGTACAGGTTGTATATGGGAGAGGTTTTGGGTGTCTCCAGGTGCTTTTTCAAACTAACATTGTAGTTGTTCTGGGTTATCGAGCTGTTATTCCTGTTGGTGTAGTAGTGTACACTGAGAGGTGTTGGTCTTGTTACACGCGGTGTCTGCCGTTTGTGTTCAGCTGATTTAGCAAATTGCTTCAATACTCAGTGGTATTGATTGAGTACCGTTGTTGTGAAACAACACGTGTACTGGTAATATTGGGGAGAGGTTTTGGGTGTCTCTGGGTGCTTTTCCACACTACCGAGGATCGAACAAAGGCAATTGCTACATGGTTGGACCCTTGCTGGCTCGTACGCTCCGGTGGCTGGGCGTAGCGTCTTTAATACGTGTAGTGGGGCCCTTTTGGCGTGGTGGGCGGAGTTGCCGTGGGGGTGATTGTTGGGCGCGAAACTGCGTCCCTCCCTCTCCGTTGCGGCTGAGTGACCGTGTTGCGTGTCGATTCATTCGTGTTATCAGAACTATTGATCAGTCAAAAACAGTTGGGTTGTTTTTACCTTCACCGTTTGTTGGTGTAACACTTATGTTTTTTCGTAGCTTTATTTATGTTCTCCGTGATTTCCGTGACTGTTGTTATGTCAGGGGGGTATGTCGTTTTGAATAAGCGAAAGTTCCCGGCGTTGTATTGTTTTCATTAACTTGTGCCAAGGCAGGGGTTGTTTTGTCACTTGACTTGTTAAGAGGTTTTAACAAGATGATATTTCAAGTTCCTGTGTCTTGCATAGGCAACAAGGGGAGGTTTAGGGAACAAGCCGGAACATTCTGTGTCTTGTAGAATCAGCTTCCAGTGTTTCAAGAGTTTCCTGTTAAGGTGTCTCAGTCTAGGGTTGTAGGTTGAGACCATGAGGAGTGGTGGAGCTTTGTTTTTGGTGGGATGGTCTCTTTTGTTTTAGAAGTGTGTTTCTTGGTATGTTCAAGACTTCCCGTTTGATTAACTCCAGTTCGTCCGGTATATATTATCTCTCAAGAAGTTTTGAAAGGAATAAATCAGTTTCCTTGTTCTGTGTGGTTATGTTGTTGTTGGTGCGAATGTATCTAATCAATTCACCTTTCACAAGTCCTTTAAAGACACTGGGGGGTGGGCAGATTCCCGATGGAGATACTGAAATGTTTCAGTAGATTTCCTGTGTGTTTTCAAGTCCAATATTTTGTTGGACAAGAATCTGTTACCCTTGTAGATGGTGGTGTCAAGAAACGTCGCCTCTGAGTCAGAGATGTTGTTTGTGAATTTGAGTAATGGATGGTGGGCGTTGGCAATATCAAACAGCTGATGTATTTGGTTTTGGTCAGCATTAAAGAACAAGATGCCGTCTTCTCTGTAGCGTCCGTGCCAGAGAATGGTGTCCTTGTAAGCATATTTGTCGAGGATTTCATTCATGAGTTGAAACATGCGTATATCGCATATTTCTGGGGATGCTGTCATTCCCATGGCGGCCTCAATGCACTGGTTGTAGTGTTGGTTGTCGAACAGAAAGTTGTTGTTTTTCAAGATGAGCTCAAGAAGTGACACGATGTGTGATTTGTGGATAGCTGGTAGTGGTGGGATTCACAGGGGGGTGGGCAAAGCTTCGTCCACAGCTCTTAAGAGTTCAATCGCTGTCATGTTGGTGTACATGCTAGTGATGTCAAATGTACAAATGAGCACATTGGGGGGAAGAGTGAGTTGTTCAATTTGCTGGATAAAATCCAATGTGTCTCTGATGTAGGTAGGTTGTCTTTTTACTGTAGGTAGTAGGAAGAAATCGATTCATTTTCCCACGTATTGGGAGGGGGTGTCACATTGGGAAATGATAGGTCTGCCTGAAATTCTAGTATCCTGGACTCCGTTTGTTTGTAGGTTGCAAATTTCTTCTTTGGAGAATTTGTGTACTTTAGGGAGAAAGTACAGTTTGCCCATTTTGTGTGCATTTTTGGTTTGGCACAGGAAATTGTATGTTGGTTTGTCAATTTGTTGGGTTTCCTTTAGATGTGTTATGATTGTCATCATTTGGTTGATCAGTGCCAGTTGATCAGGTGGGGGGATGGTTTTGTAGTGTACCCCTGAAAGATGGAATTGTCCTTCCTCGTCGTAGGTAGTTTTGTTCAAGATCACGATTGTGTTGTTTTTGACAGCTTTACGTATGACTATGTCTTGATTGTCAGATAGCTCCTTGGGGGCTTTCCTTTCATCTTAAGAGAGGTTGGATTGTAGTTTCTTTAAAGAGCGATTGTATAGTTCCATTCTGGTATTGAAGATGTACTCTTCGATGACTTTGTTGCCTAGTGGGGGGTTCCAATTGGATTTTGTGTAGAACGGAGGTATTTCCGTGTTGGAGGTGTTTTCACGGAAGTGAAATTTGCATCGAATGTTTCGTGCAAGTTTGTAGAAATCTGCAGATATTTGTTTTCTCATGGTTGGTTTGTTGGTTTTTGGCGTTGGTATGAATTTGAGGCCTTTTGCTAAGCCCAGATATTGTCCATTCGAGAGTTGCACATTTGACAAGTTGATCACGAATTGTTTGGCTCGTATCAAGTTGTTGTTGATCTTCTTTTCTTTCTCATTAGAAAGTCTGGTTTGTTTCCTCCTTTGGATGCGGAGTTGTGTTTTGGAGTGTCTGCCCATGATTTGGGAGAGAGCCGTATAGTGACAAGTGCACTTTGACCACGGATAGTGGGGTGGTATCGCGTGTCCTTTTGATACGGGAATGTGAGGGGATGAGCAAAACGTCGAGATTGGGTATGTGTGCTCAGTTGGAGGTTTTAATTAGTGCCAATGTGTACATATAACAGTTGGGGGAGAGGCTAAGGAATGTGCAGGCCCCAGTCTCTTCGTCTCCTTTCCCCGTCCTTTGATTGGGTTTGAGGGATGGCAAATGCCGGAAATACCTAGTGCTGGAGGGATTAGCTGTAGCGTGTCGGCGTCTGTGACTTGATACCCTTCTTGCTGCGGCGTCATAGTTGAAACGGATGTGTCCCGTCTGTTCGGGTTGATATTTGGGGAATAGTGTGAATTGTAACCTCTTAGTCTGGTTAGAGGCACATAGTTTAGGTGTGTGCCGGAAATGCCCTGGCACTGGAAGGATTAGCTGTATCGTTTCAGCGTCTGTTGCTGGAGACCGTTCTATTTGCGGTGTCATAGTGGAGACAGATGTTTCCCATCTCTGAGGATTTGATAACTGGGGATTAATTGTAGAGTTGTA
Organism: Littorina saxatilis; assembly: GCF_037325665.1. Taxonomy (NCBI): domain Eukaryota; kingdom Metazoa; phylum Mollusca; class Gastropoda; order Littorinimorpha; family Littorinidae; genus Littorina; species Littorina saxatilis. The sequence goes on from NC_090246.1 coordinate 39,947,466, forward strand.
TCATTTTCCCTAATTCGAAGCAAACACTTTATGAGGAAATTGAATTTCTCTCTCGAGGGTGTAAGTTTAAGGTTTGCCAGGCTTGGCAAATATATTAGGCGAAACACCGATTCCTGTTGAGATGGTAGTTGTAGTTGGTTTTGGTTTTGTTGACGGTGGGGTTTGTAGAAATTATAATCGTTCTTGAGTTCGAGTTGTTGTTGTTGAAATTTTCGTAGTAGTTGTTGTTGATGTGGATGTAGTCAATGTCTGATTTGTTACAAGGACATTCTTGTGTGTTCCCTGCACTGTTTGTTAGTGTACATCAGTTGTTGGAGGTGCTGTTGAAATTTAAGCCGTTCTTCCCGATGTGGGATTGTTGTGGTTGTTGTCGTTGTAGTTGTATCTGTTTTGTTGTTGTTTGTTGATGGTGTCGTCTTAGTTATCTTTGTTCGTTTTGTTGTAATGGTATACACAGGTGTTGTTCTTGCTTACGCAAGGCATCAGCTGTTCGTGTTCAGCTGTTTTAGCAGTGTGCTTCAATACTTAGAGGTACTGGGTGATGGTGTTGTAAAGCAACAAATGTACAGGTTGTATATGGGAGAGGTTGTGGGTGTCTCCAGGTGCTTTTTCAAACTAACATTGTAGTTGTTCTGGGTTATCGAGCTGTTATTCCTGTTGGTGTAGTAGTGTACACATCGGAGAGGTGTTGGTCTTGTTACAGGCGGTGTCTGCCGTTTGTGTTCAGCTGATTTAGCAAATTGCTTCAATACTCAGTGGTATTGATTGAGTACCGTTGTTGTGAAACAACACGTGTACTGGTAATATTGGGGAGAGGTTTTGGGTGTCTCTGGGTGCTTTTCCACACTACTGAGGATCGAACAAAGGCAATTGCTACATGGTTGGACCCTTGCTGGCTCGTACGCTCCGGTGGCTGGGCGTAGCGTCTTTGATACGTGTAGTGGGGCCCTTTTGGCGTGGTGGGCGGAGTTGCCGTGGGGGTGATTGTTGGGCGCGAAACTGCGTCCCTCCCTCTCCGTTGAGGCTGAGTGACCGTGTTGCGTGTCGATTCATTCGTGTTATCAGAACTATTGATCAGTCAAAAACAGTTGGGTTGTTTTTACCTTCACCGTTTGTTGGTGTAACACTTATGTTTTTTTCGTAGCTTTATTTATTCTCTCCGTGATTTCCGTGACTGTTGTTATGTCAGGGGGGTATATCGTTTTGAATAAGCGAAAGTTCCCGGCGTTGTATTGTTTTCATTAACTTGTGTAAGCAAGGCAGGGGTTGTTATGTCACTTGACTTGTTAAAAGGTTTTAACAAGATGATCTTTCAAGTTCCTGTGTCTTGCATAGGCAACAAGGGGAGGTTTAGGGAACAAGCCGGAACATTCTGTGTCTTGTAGAATCAGCTTCCAGTGTTTCAAGAGTTTCCTGTTAAGGTGTCTCAGTCTAGGGTTGTAGGTTGAGACCATGAGGAGTGGTGGAGCTTTGTTTTTGGTGGGATGGTCTCTTTTGTTTTGGAAGTGTGTTTCTTGGTATGTTCAAGACTTCCCGTTTGATTAACTCCAGTTCGTCCGGTATATATTCTCTCTCAAGAAGTTTTGAAAGGAATAAATCAGTTTCCTTGTTCTGTGTGGTTATGTTGTTGTTGGTGCGAATGTATCTGATCAATTCACCTTTCACAAGTCCTTTAAAGACACTGGGGGGTGGGCAGATTCCCGATGGAGATACTGAAATGTTTCAGTAGATTTCCTGTGTGTTATCAAGTCCAATATTTTGTTGGACAAGAATCTGTTACCCTTGTGGATGGTGGTGTCAAGAAACGTCGGCTCTGAGTCAGAGATGTTGTATGTGAATTTGAGTAATGGATGGTGGGCGTTGGCAATATCAAACAGCTGATGTATTTGGTTTTGGTCAGCATTAAAGAACAAGATGATGTCTTCTCTGTAGCACATTGGGGGGAAGAGTGAGTTGTTCAATTTGCTGGATAAAATCCAATGTGTCTCTGATGTAGGTAGGTTGTCTTTTTACTATAGGTAGTAGGAAGAAATCGATTCATTTTCCCACGTATTGGGAGGGGGTGTCACACTGGGAAATGATAGGTCTGCCTGAAATTCTAGTATCCTGGACTCCGTTTGTTTGTAGGTTGCAAATTTCTTCTTTGGAGAATTTGTGTACTTTAGGGAGAAAGTACAGTTTGCCCATTTTTTTTGCATTTTTGGTTTGGCACAGGAAATTGTATGTTGGTTTGTCATTTTGTTGGGTTTCCTTTAGATGTGTTATGATTGTCATCATTTGGTTGATCAGTGCCAGTTGATCAGGTGGGGGGATGGTTTTGTAGTGTACCCCTGAAAGATGGAATTGTGCTTCCTCGTCGTAGGTAGTTTTGTTCAAGATCACGATTGTGTTGTTTTTGTCAGCTTTACGTATGACTATGTCTTGATTGTCAGATAGCTACTTGAGGGCTTTCCTTTCATCTTCAGAGAGGTTGGATTGTAGTTTCTTTAAAGAGAGATTGTATAGTTCCATTCTGGTATTGAAGATGTACTCTTCGATGGCTTCGTTGCCTAGTGGGGGGTTCCAATTGGATTTTGTGTAGAACGGAGGTATTTCCGTGTTGAGGTGTTTTCACGGAAGTGAAATTTGCATCGAATGTTTCGTGCAAGTTTGCAGAAATCTGCAGAGATTTGTTTTCTTATGGTTGGTTTGTTGGTTTTTGGCGTTGGTATGAATTTGAGGCCTTTTGCTAAGCCCAGATATTGTCCATTCGAGAGTTGCACATTTGACAAGTTGATCACGAATTGTTTGGCTCGTGTCAAGTTGTTGTTGATCTTCTTTTCTTTCTCATTAGAAAGTCTGAATTGTTTCCTCCTTTGGATGCGGAGTTGTGTTTTGGAGTGTCTGCCCATGATTTGGGAGAGAGCCGTGTAGTGACAAGTGCACTTTGACCACGGATAGTGGGGTGGTATCGCGTGTCCTTTTGATACGGGAATGTGAGGGGATGAGCAAAACGTCGAGATTGGGTATGTGTGCTCAGTTGGAGGTTTTAATTAGTGCCAATGTGTAGATATAACAGTTGGGGGAGAGGCTTAGGAATGTGCAGGCCCCAGTCTCTTCGTCTCCTTTCCCCGTCCTTTGATTGGGTTTGAGGGATGGCAAATGCCGGAAATACCTTGTGCTGGAGGGATTAGCTGTAGCGTATCGGCGTCTGTGACTTGATACCCTTCTTGCTGCGGCGTCATAGTTGAAACGGATGTGTCCCGTCTGTTCGGGTTGATATTTAGGGAATAGTGTAGAATTGTAACCTCTTAGTCTGGTTAGAGGCACATAGTTTAGGTGTGTGCCGGAAATGCCCTGGCACTGGAAGGATTAGCTGTATCGTTTCAGCGTCTGTTGCTAGAGACCGTTCTATTTGCGGTGTCATAGTGGAGACAGATGTTTTCTATCTCTGAGGGTTTGATAACTGGGGATTAATTGTAGAGTTGTACCATTTTCCCTAATTCGAAGCAAACACTCTTAATGGGGAAATTGAATTTCTCTCTCAAGGGTGTAAGTTTAAGGTTTGCCAGGCTTGGCAAATATATTAGGCGAAACACCGATTCCTGTTGAGATGGTAGTTGTAGTTGGTGTTGGTTTTGTTGACGGTGGGGTTTGTAGAAATTATAATCGTTCTTGAGTTCGAGTTGTTGTTGTTGAAATTTTCGTAGTAGTTGTTGTTGATGTGGATGTAGTCAATGTCTGATTTGTTACAAGGACATTCTTGTGTGTTCCCAGCACTGTTTATTAGTGTACATCAGTTGTTGGAGGTGCTGTTGAAATTTAAGCCGTTCTTCCCGATGTGGGGTTGTTGTGGTCGTTGTAGTTGTATCTGTTTTGTTGTTGTTTGTTGATGGTGTCGTCTTAGTTATCTTTGTTCGTTTTGTTGTAATGGTAAACACATGTGTTGTTCTTGCTTACGCAAGGCATCAGCTGTTCGTGTTCAGCTGTTTTAGCAGTGTGCTTCAATACTTAGAGGTACTGGGTGATGGTGTTGTAAAGCAACAAATGTACAGGTTGTATGGGAGAGGTTGTGGGTGTCCCCAGGTGCTTTTTCAGTTGTTCTGGGTTATCGAGCTGTTATTCCTGTTGGTGTAGTAGTGTACACTGAGAGGTGTTGGTCTTGTTACACGCGGTGTCTGCCGTTTGTGTTCTTGGGGGTAAAAATCAAGGGTCTGCCAATCCCAGCAAATGCAGTAGGCAGCTCAGAGATCCCTAAGTCCCTCTCCCAAAGATGTTACTTTTCGGCAAGATTTACAGGTGTTAGGACAACTTCTTTGAAATTGTGATTTTACAGAGGTTTATTTGGGAAACTGAAAGGTAGCCTCGTCATGGGACAACTATTTAAACCCATATCCTCATCATCTTGTTTCTCGATTGAGAATAATCATTTATAGATGACTATTATTCATTTCCTTTGTTGGGGTGTACACATGTACTTGCATGTACTGGTGGTTGATTACCCAAATGTCCTCTCAGTGATTGAGGCTTATATGAGGCTAAGTGATTATAAATGTCACTGTTCCTTTAACGGGTTTATTACGTATTTTTATGTGTACTAATAGTACAGGTACCTATGGGGAGTGGTGTAGTTGGTTATTCAAACCATCTCATTATTTTGTTTCTCCACAAACTAATAATCATTTATGTATGATTTATCAGTAGTGTACCTCACAAGATCTGAGTGTTATGATCACAGTAGCTTTGTTAGTGGAGGCTGAGCGTTTCCAATGAGGGTAAACGTATTGTAGAGATCGGTAGTCAAGGCTGTTTTGCCCGTCGGTGGTGAGAAGATCGTATATATTGCCCTTGGTTGGGCTGTTGCTCTCCTAATGTGAGGCAGATTAAGTTGAAGTATCTCTCAGTGATTGGGGATTCCGTTGTATGTGTACCTCACAAATTCTGAGGGTTATGATCACAGTAGCCTTGATAGTAGAGGCTGCGCGTTCCCACTGAAGGTGAACGTATTGTAGAGATCGGTAGTCAAGGCTGTTTTGTCCGTCGGTGATGAGAAGATCGTATATGTTGCCCTTGGTTGGGCTGTTGCTCTCTTAATGTGAGTCAGATTGAGTTGAAGTACCTCTCAGTGATTGAGGTTTTCGTTGTATGTCACATAATGTGTACCTCACAAATTCTGAGGGTTATGATCACAGTAGCTGTGATAGTGGAGGCTGAGCGTTCCCACTGGCAAGTAATTGACTCTGCGTGTTTAAGTAGATAGTTTCGTCAGAGTTGATCTGAGTTCTTATTGGCGTTTACCAATTCCCGCCCGTGGGTTGGGTGGTTCTTGTAATCAGGGGATAAGTGTGTGTCACTCAACACCCCTTAGGCTTGGTGTGCGGAGTTATTGTGGGGGTGATTGTTGGGCGCAAAACTGCGTCCCTCCCTGTTCGTTGCGGTTGGGTGACCGTGTTACGTGTCAATTCTTCCGTGTACTTAGCACTGATAATCAGTGTCTGTTCCAATGTCTGCTCCAATGTCTGCTCCAGCGTGTCTCCTGGGCGGACGCGGGGACGGACGCGCGAACGGATGGCCAGCCTCACGGACGCACAGACGGACGGACGGACGGTGTGTCTCCTCCAATTTGTCTCCTCCAATGTATTTCCTCCAGGGTCTCCTCCAGTGTCTCCTCCAGGGTCTGCTCCAGTGTTTCTCCAAACTGCAACAACACCAACATCAGCATCAATAGCAACAGCAATAATAACAATCACAAAAACAACCTCAACAAGAAGAAGAAGAACAACAACAACAACAGCAACTACGTCAACAACACCAAGAACAAGAACAAGAACATCATCATCAGCACCACCGACACAGCACCAAGAAAAAGAACAGCTGGAAGACCAGCAGCAAGAACCTCTTCAAAAACAACAACAAAAATAGCATCATCAACAAAAGCAACAACAACAAAATCAAAACCACTAACAAAAGCAATAACAACAATTACAAGAACAGCATCAGCATCAACTACACGCACAAAATCAGCAAAAGCAAAACACTTGAACAGCAGCACCATCACCACAGCAGCAAGTGAAAAACAGCAGCAGGAACAACAGCAACAGCGTCAACAAAACAACAACAACAACAACAACAACAACAACAACAACAACAACAGTACCATTAACAATAACATTAAGATTGACAACAACAACAACTATTAGGATAAACAAAAACTTACAACTCCTCCAGCGTTTGCTCCAATGTCTCCTGCGTGGTCTGCTCCAACGT